>NC_067237.1:28114257-28231757 GCF_019924925.1 Ctenopharyngodon idella | reverse complement strand
AAAACAGTTTTGCTGCTTAAAAGTTCAAAGTAACAGAATTTATTTGAAATAGGAAGTTTTTGTAACATTATAGAATTCTTTACTGTCACTTCGATCATCCTTGCTGAATGAAAAATTCATTTCCGTAAAAAAAAAAAAATATATACACACACACATATTTTTATACAATTAAAAAATTCCCACTGCAGATTCAGACGCTGTTTGCCTGTCTGAACCGCAAATGTCACACAGTATCTGTAATGTCACGACAATCATGTCAGGAAAGTGATAGTGATTCTTCTCGGTTCCTCAATCTTGTTGCTCTACCTTGATTGCTTTAGAGTTTCAAATATATTCAAATTACGCACCAGTAATTACTCGCAAAGATTTGTGAGATACCGCTAATTATTTCTAAATCAATTAATCCATTTGAGGTTGATGAGTCAGAAGTTTTTTGCATGGTTCCATTTATGGTCTGTAATGAAGAACCTAAAATTAATGTCAGTCAATTAAGTGTCAAATATTTCAATCTGTAGCTCTTTTGTAGTCTGTGTATCTGACCTGCAAGCCCTGATTACTCTTGCTTAGGATTCTATATGGAATAGTTAACATTTGTCAAGTGATCCATTTTTCAGTTTGAATCTTACAGACAGGCAACCTTTACATTTTGCTTTGACATGAATTTTCAGTGATTGGATAGCACTTTGGCCACATTATAAGCCACATTTAAATGCACTTAATATGTGCATATGTTACGATCTGATTGCAATTGGATCACCGAAGATATTTTGTAGATAGCTTTAAAACATTTAATATAATTTTCTTTACTTTTATTCCCTATTAGCATCCTCTAGTCTAGAGCAGTAGTTCTCCGACTTTTTAGAGTGGAGTACCCCCTGAGGCATTTAACATCCTTCTGCATACCCCCTCTCTTCCACTTAGACTGCAGTCACACCTTTTCCATAAGGGACAATATTTGCCAGTAGGCAAATAACTGCCAGTAGGTGGCGGTAAGTCACTGTCTTAATGAGTAAATCATCAAGTAATTCATTCAGTAACAAAGCAAGTGGCTGTATTTATGAATGGGTCATTGAATCAGTGACTCTCTTGATTCGTTCAAAGCTGCAAATTTATTCACCAAACACTGCTGTGTGTTGCTTGGAGACCAAAGACTATATACAGTCTTAACGGGACTTTGTTGGAGGCGCGTAACAGTTCTGCTGTGACATTTGTTGGAACTATTATTTCGTTTTAAAATAGAGCAAACAATAGCCTACTGACAGGACTGTGTTTAAAATGTACATCACTTAATATTACCCTTCTGTTTGTTGAACTGTTGTATAAAATCAATGTCACATTTGCGATTATGTGGATATTTGGGAAAAAATGCATTATTGCTTGTATAATATATTATCACCTTTAAAAACAAGAACTCACACAGAGTATGTTTTTGTATCATGTATCGAAGGGAGTTTGAGTTTTAAAATCAATCTCAATGCACAGTCTGTTTATAGGCTGTTTGTTCTTCATGCTAGTAAGTATTTTAAGGAAGCGTAGAATGATATTAACGGCAAAACTCGGCATTTTGTTCGCGTACCCCCTCTGTCACCTCAGTACCCCAGTTTGTTGTTTAACATGATAGACAGCAGCAGGTTTATGAGGCTGCTGTCACTTTAAGAGCTTGTGCACGGATCCAATATACTGTTACAGACCATGCATTATTTAAGGGTGCCTTCACACTGGCTGTTTAGTTCGAAACTGGGCCCAGTTCGCATGAAAAATTGGTACTGAACCCGAGATTACCCGAAGGAGGTGGTCTGAGTTTGGTTGCACTCGAACTGTGGCTCGATTCACGTGAATATGAAAGCAACACGGACTCGGGTGCGCACTTGTTCAGGAAGTAAAGTAATCTGCGCATGCGTTTTTGCTAATGCGCCATGCACGTTTGTGATAACGTAAGATGAACACACATGCACCAGGGTTCGATAGAATCAAGTTGAGGCTGAAACCAGACTAATACCTCAGGGGGCACCTGGAACAATCGTGCTCGGGCCACAACAAATGTGTGAAAGCCCCCTTCAATCTCTAAACTGACTTTTTTTTTTACCTGAATACTCACCAAGACAGGCATTTTGGCATAATTTTGTGTGTGTTTGACTGTTTAAGTGCAATAAGCCATGGAAAGCAACTCAGTTTGGTATACGTGACAATTGCCTGCTGTTTGAGAGGTGGCTTTATGTGCATGCCACTTATATAGATCACTGGTGTGCACGCTTTTGGGGTGAGTGTGAAACCTGCTGTAATGAGTAAAATGATGCACAATGCAACCACTATTCAACTGGAGCGAATGAGATGAGTGAGTGAGAGGAGACGGGTGTGTGTCAAACTGTCAGTTTGCCATTGGAAAGAAAAGAGAGCGAGAACGCGCAGCTGGTATCGGTGTATCGATACTGCAGAAAAGGAGTATTGGAACCATTTCAGATATTTCAGTATCAATATTAGGGGTGGGACGGTTCAGATTTCTCAAGGTTCGGATTGTATCGCGGTTTTAGTACAGTTCGGTATGTGCTATGTTCAGTAAAAAATAGGACAATTGTCAAATAAAGATAAAGAAAATAAAATCAAATAATCTAACTACAAGAAACAGCACAAATAAATACATGAGAGCTAAGATACAAATAAAATAAACAATGCTTTACAGGTTTTTCAGGTATCTAACAGCTTTCAGGTAAAGAAATTGAATAAAGTAATCAAATATAAAATAACACTGCATATAAACTTCTTTGAATAGTTAAATAAAGATGAAACATTATTGAAGTTCCAAAAGCTATTCAGTCAAGAGTGATTTTTCTTCGTGCTTTGTCGTTCGATTAACATTAAAACACATAGAGCAGGAATATTAGACTGCTGTCCCTTTAAGACATAATTCAAAGATCCAGTACACTGATACTGATACACATGCACTGTCTGTCTCATTTTTATCCTAAGACATAACCTACTCGCCAAGATGGGCATGTTGACAATTTTTGTTTGAATTTGTCCGTTTAGGTGCAAGAATTGAAATAGAATTTGCGCGAGAGTATTTGCGCGCTGTGACACGGCTCTCCATGTATGCGCTTCGGATTCGGATGAGTACGCACAAATCTCGAATTTTCTTTCGCGTCTTACTGATGAATGTTTAAATTGGCAAGGTTTAAATGAGTTTAGTTTAATCACAGATAACAACGTGAGATGTTCAGGTCCAGCGGGGTGCACAAGGTATGGGGGGGGCTTGAGCCCCTACCCCTTTGATCGCGAAAGTGAAAGTGCCCTTGGCAGTCGCATCGCGGTGCCCCCGCGTTCCCATTTCTGCCCCCCGGAACGCGATTTCTACTGCGGGAGAACAATTGAACCCCCAACACCCCACATCCCCCCCCCAGTGACTGTTTTGTCCATGTTCTTTTGCATCATCGCTGTTGTAATGTATTGGGAAACTAGAATGCATATCCATCGACTGAAACATACATTAGCCGAATCCGTCTGTCTGTTTTGCACGTTGTTTTCAACAAACCATATTATAGATGCAGATAGGAGTAAGTAAAACTCCTATCTGCATTATAGATGCGTCGTCAGATTTGGGATGAACCATGGTGCAAGCGCGTGCCGAGCCGTGGGTGGAGAACCGAACGGTTTGATTTTTTTTTTTTTTTTTTATACAGCGAACCGTCCCACCCCTAATCGATATGTATCAAGATATAACATTTTTTTGACATCACTACATTACAGTACATCAGATTTCACTTATCACATGAAGATAGTAAGGGGAGTGGCGCAACATTGTAACACATTGCCTTTAAAAGTAACTTTCCCTTACACTGCATTTTAATGTCAGACACTGAGCACTTTCTGTTAGAGAAGTAAAATCATTGTATTTTGTGAAATTTTTATATTGTACTTTGTACAAAACCATAGTAATTGGTTATTGTCTGTGCTAAAAAGCCAGGAGAGGAAGAACAGATGGATAGTAAAAAGAGTGCCTTGGGGTTGGGAAAAATGAAAAAAAGCAGTGAAAGTGAAAGAAGAGAATATACAAAAATGTCAGCAAAGCTACACAATGAACCATTTGGCCTGAAATAGTCCCTCACCTTATTTTTTTATATAAAAGAAATTTGGTTTATTATTTGGTTTTATCATTCCACAGAGATACTCAATCCCATCCAGGTCTATCCCTCTAAAGGAAATCAGGAAGTGCCTATAAAAAGTGCTGTAGTAAACTTTTCCGTTTCATTTTTTGTTTTTATTTTTTAAGGGTTTTGCTTATGTCATTTTAGACTCTTAAACCATTTTAGACTGTTTAGCTGTAGTACACATGCACATTGTGCTAAATATTTTCCTATGTCAGGTGTGTGGTACGGAGCCCTCAAGGCTTTTAACACATACATAAACGGTCCTTCCTGACATGTTAACATTTTGGCATGTAAATAAACCAAATGCTCAAGGCATATTACTGCAAGCAGCTGTGGATAATGGCCGACTGTTTTATAAGGTTCAGATCAGTTTCATGATGGGTGGTATAAACCTTTTTTTATATGGGGGAAAAGGAAGAAAATGCTAAGCCACAGCTGTGTAATTATCTAAAATGTCCTTAAACCAGCATTTCTGAGAGGGTGTTCAGAATCGATTTAAATCTCATCCAGGCGAGAGAAAGGCAGAGAGTCACAGCACATTACGGAGCTTTTATGTGGTCTTTGATGCAGCTTTGCGTATACGTAATTTGGTGTCACACTGGAGAGGAGGGGACCTCTGACTGTGACTGAAACAATCAGCAGTCCTAAAGCAAAGGGTATGAGTGGACCACTTATAGACACTGGAATGCTGTTTACGCTTCTATTCCAGTGGAAGTCTATACCGCAGATCCTGCTAGTGAACCCAGACATGGTTCCTCACCTCAATGGCACATCCGACACTGTTTTATTAAAGGAAGTCCATTTCAGCTGTGGAGTTAGGTGAAAGTCAAGCTTATCTATCACGGCTCATTGTTTTGATTAGAATATGATTGAGGGATAGGGATGACGATAGGGTAAGGAAATGAATAGCCCAGAGTAAAATTATGAAGGCGGAAATTTTCTGCATATGTAGATCTAGAAGGAAAGAACAGGTTGAATGGATGACCAAAAGAAGAGGGATAAAAGAGACATTTGGAGCAGTGCTTTGGGCTTTTGTAGACACAGTGGCCACATGATCTTTGTTGAACAAACCTGAATAATGCTCTATTCATTAGGCATAATGTATTCCAGTGGCAGGTCTTGCTCAATCACTTGCAAGACTTAAAGTTAAACACAATTCCATTGGTTCTCTGAGGTCAAGGCTTGAGTTCACATTAACATATTTTATAAAATAGTTTGTTAAAATCTGATTTCACCACTCTTTTCATGTAGTTTGTAGTTTTGGGTCATGTAGGTGGTGATAATATATGAAATATGTTAGTTTTTTTGCTGATGTTTAATATCCTAAACTTTAAAACCTCACTTTTTTTCTACTTTAATATGTATGAACCCAGTCAGAAGACAGTGCCTTTCTAAAAAGAGAAAACACTCAAGCCTCTAGGGGGATTCTTTTTATGTATACTTGCTTCGTATGAGTCCTTAGATGTCTAAAGGCTTCAGCACATTTTTTTTAATGCTTTTGAGGGATTATTTAATTTATTTTTTGCCTTAGTTTATTTTTCATTCATTCATATATCTATATACTTCTGTTCTTATATACTACATTTATTTATTTATTCACAGTACTTACAGTACTTATCTGGTAATGCTGTATAGTCTGATGCTTTATTCCAAAGTAGATGCATTGGAAAACATTGACATAAGTCACATGATGAGCCACATGACAACTTCAGAACATTGCTTTGGAAAGATATTTTAATTAATTAAACTGAAGTACACTGCAAAAGTGTTGCATGCTAACTTTACTGAGTACAGATATACCAGTTGGGTAGCTCCACTTGTCAGAATATTCACAGTACATTTATACAAAGTGATATACAAACCCAACTTGTTTCTGTGAGCAGTCAAACTCTGCTGGCTCAGTCTTCACTGTTGTGCTGCAGAGTATTAATCAATACTTTATATGTTCATTTCCATTTACACTTTTGTTTGACTCTCGCGTATGAGAGCCAGACTCATCCAGAGGCTCTCTGGAGCTAAGCCGGAATGAGCTGGAGCGGACTGGATTTGAGCTGGGCCGGGTCTAAACGGGGTATGTGTGCCCAGGCTGCGTCTCTGCATCCTGCTTGGTGCCAGCACCCCATAATGCACTTTTTATAGGCGCCTCCTGATTTCCTGGATGGAGTGAGTATCACTGTGGAATATCAATGACTCTCTGTTGAAACGGTGCAGTCAGTGGAGATGGACCGCACCCGCTCATAGAATGTGTCTGTGTGCATGCATGTGTATGAAGTACAGAGGTGCATGCTAGTCTGTGAATGTTCCGTCGTCTCTGTAATGTTAATCCTATGTATGTGATTGTCCTCCAAGATGTTCTATTAATTTCAAAAGAACATATAGCCCTTAATATATATTACATTAGCATATGAGTCAAATTGACTACAGGTACTCATCTCAACATCACTCATTTAACACATCTAAAATTCCAACTAGGGATGCTCCGATCTGCCTTTTTTTCCCTTCCGATACCGATTCCAATACCTGGGATTCAGTATCGGCCGATACCGATCCGATGTTCAAGTAATAATAAAAAAGTGCTAAATTACCTAATAAACTGTATGCCTCACTGTGTGGAAGAAACTGGGATCATTCTTTTGTGCAAGGCATCAGTCTTGACTTTAACATTACTTTCCTAACTTTGTAAAACAAAATAACAAACAGACACAAATGTAGTGAAATATTTATTAAATATTTGTGCATCAGTGCAACAACTGTAAATAAACCAATAGCTTCACTAGCTTGGTAGACATTCAAAATAAACAGAGTCCAGCTGACTCCATCCATGACTCATGGTTTGTTTTTCATGAATGTTTGAATCATACATGACATAATCTAAATATATTTATATATAAATATATACTATAAAAAAAAAAAAAAAAAAAAAAAAAACTTATTGCGGAGTTTTTTTTTAATGAGGCAGGAACATATGATATATAGGACAGAACATAAAAATGCTATTAACAATCTTTCATTGTGCAAAAGTATTATAATATGAAAGGCTCCCATACAGAGCGGCACAAAACGCTTATGTGCATCCCGTGTGCAGAATGATGTGCTTGAAGCATCATGGAGTCACAGCGCGCAGCGGCAGCGCTCCGCATTAAAAAGTTTAAAGCACAAATTGAAGATATATTGATGCGTATTGTATTACCGGTGTCTTTGTCTACAGATGAAGTATAATAATAGAAACATTGAATCATCTTGGATGGAGTTTCATTGTGTTGACTGTCGTGACCGAACGCGACACGCAGTTTGAATGCTGAATTGAGAATGACTGACAGCCGCAGCAGAGGGAGGCATTTACGTGAACTTTAATTTAACGACTTAAATATTCATCTGTATCTCACATTAAACTATGGAATGGCTTCAGAACACTTGGAATATAGTGCACAGAAACTTTATGGTGCTTTTTAATGTTTTGTGCCTTTTGTGGGGCTTAACAATAACACAGAATAGTACACGCACAATATCGAATTTGGATCAGTAGCGGATGCCGATACCCTATCTGAGTATCGGATTCCAACTGACAGTCAGCCCAAGTTTTTGACGGACATGATAACTATGTTTGATTTTTGGGTAATTATTAGGGATGTAACGATATCAAAATCTCAGGAAACGATAATACCTTGATATAAAATCCACGATATGATATTTATTGCGATATTTAAAAAAAACAAAAAAAACAAAAAAACAAATGAAGACTTAGAAAAAAGTGCCATAAGTGTTAAACAATGATTGAACATTACAATGATGTACAAATTAACCATGTCATATCCTGTCCTCTTTTCTTTATCCTTTAATCATAACTGTTGCTTAGAGGTATCAGGTATAGTATGAGATGGGGAACCTCTATTATTATTATTATTATTATTATTATTATTATTATTTATTTATTTATTTATTTATTTTTTTTTTTTTTTACATTCTCAAGTGTTGTATTTGTTAACATTAGTTAATGCACTGTGAAGTAAAATTAACAAACTATGAACAGCTGTATTTGTTTGGTAAGATTGTTTGTGAAGCTGTTTATATCTAAACATGACAACTCTCTTTAGATCAACGGCAGCGGGAATGCAGGTTTGAATGTTGTGATTTTATTTTTGCCAAAGGTTTGATATACACGTGCGAATCGTCATTTAGGAATTAGATCATGTGGGTGATGAAATGGAGAACGCAATCTTTTTTAAAAGATTAATCGTGCAGCTTGCCTTTGTGCACCTCTCTCTCGCTCTCTCTCTCTCTCTCGCTCTCTCTCTCTGCTTTGATATCTGACGTATATGAATAGCACGAGCCGCGAGGGATTTTCAGTACATTCATTGGTATAATATTCATGAGGTGAGATGTCTCTATTAAAGGATACGCTCCTCGCAATTCGCCCACCCATCACACCAGAATCGTTTTCGGAACCGGGCTGAAAAATAAACTACACTTTTTGCCCGGAAGACGTATCTTTTCATACAGTCATGTGACCACGATAATATTGAGACAATTTTGCTATCGCGATACCACGATATTGATAATACCGTTACATCCCTAGTAATTATAAAACGTGATGGAGACATTCAAAATGCTTATTGTGTACTTCATCATACTTATTTTACGCAAGTTTATTTTGTGGCTTAAATAAATTACATGTTATTCAGAGACTGACATGTTTGGCTTGTCAAATATGTTACATTCAGTTGTCACAAATTTGTTTTTTTGAAAATGAAGTTTTTTTGTTTGTTTTTTTACCAGTAAAGGAGTGTTTTTGATGCATGGAAATACAGATACTGTTGTAACTAATAGTGAAAAATACCTTTTTAAAACTTTAAAACTGTTACCCCTTAGCAGACTTTGATATATACATATACAGCAGGGGTGTCCTACCCTGGTCCTGGAGGGCTACCGTCCTCCAGATTTCAGTTCCAACCCTGCGCCAACAAACCTGTCTGTAATTATCAAGCAACCCTGAACACCATGATTAGCTGGTTCAGGTGTGTTTGATTCGGGTTGGAGCTAAAATCTACAGGGCGGTAACCCTCCAGGACCAGGGTTTGAACACCCCTGATATACAGTATGTATCTGTGTGTGTGTGTGTGTGTGTGTGTGTGTGTGTGTGTGTGTTGTTGTATATATGGTATTTGAGGACACAAATTTGTATAATGACATAACTATTACATATATATGTAAACATGGTTTATGAGGACACTTCCTGTGTCCGTGTAAACCAAATGGCTTTTAAAAAAAATTCTAACCTGTGTGCAGAACATTTTCTGTTTGGGGGTAGGGTTAGTGTAAGGGCATAGAATATACAGTTTGTACAGTATAAAAACTATTACAGCCATGGAGAGCCCCTGTAAACCACATATTCAAGTGTGTGTGTGTTTGTGTAGGGGTAACAGAATGTGTAAGTTTGAGACAGTAGAACTAAGAAGCAAAATATTCCTGCATGTTTCTGTGAGCTATACCCTGCAGGGATGGCACCATGAATAGCAATAGCTTTAGCAGGCCAGAGGTTCCTCTCAATCAAACTTGACTCTTTTCCACAGCTACATATGGACATACTGTATGGAGGATTTACATTTGAGTTTGTGCAAACCAGCCTTTCCTATTCCTCTACCAACCAACACCCTCTTATAATGCATGTGATTTAAATAATGTATTAGTTTCTTTTAAAAAAGCTGTTAACTCATTTTTTTCCCCAGTTTGAACGTAAGTGTTTCATTTTGTTCTGAACCTTTTGGTGATAAATGAATCTGGTCAGAAAGCATCGCAAATTTACAAAAGTCTGTAGTGCAACACCTGTTTCAGTAAATGAAGTACATAGCCATTTTTATGAATAATTTATTTATACTTCAAACCCTGATGTTTAGCAAAAGTCATTGGTTTTTTTTTTTTATTAACAACAAAGCTCAACTATTGAAATATTGCTTAAGGAAAACATGAAGCCAGAATTATCTTCTTTACATCGATTTATTGCAGATTTGCATTGAGATCCAGTATTTGCACATCAATTGCATTTTGATACGTTTAGAAATACAGAATCTGATATTTTTGTGCAAGTATATTAATATTAATTCATTTTCTGTTCTCTGAACTAAATGTGTTATAGTGCTAACTAAGAAAATATTATAATGTTAATCACAAATAAATGTTTTAACCATTTGATGGACCTAATTTAATTGTATATTGTGAAATTAGATTTGAAGTGTTCTTTGCTGTGAGGGTTTGAGAACAGAGCCATGCTCGTGCTGGGTGGAAAGTGGGCACTTGTAATTCAATGATGTGTTGGTGTGCTGGGGACTAAAGCTGGCCAAGCCTGCAGGAAGTGAATTATAACCTCTCAATTAAATCTGGGCATCTATGAAATATTGAATTGGAAACTCTTGAAGATTCCGGTCACGCCGTGGTGCTGCATAAAAGCTGACTGACTGCCTCCCCGGGCCTGTCAGAGGCAAGGCTGGGGCTGATCAGCTTGGCTATTGCACACACACACACACACACACACACACACACACACACACACACACACACTTATACAAGCTTATACATGAAAATCTCTCGTCTTTTTTTTTAGTGCATGTTTTTATCTTTTGCTCTAAAGATAAACTAAGGACTAATAATTCATGTCTGTGTTTAAGTGTAAAAGTGTAGTCTAGCTAGGTTATTGCTGTTATGCAGGACTCTCAGAGAAAGATCAGATGTCAAGATCAGGCAATTACTGTAAACTTTAATTATAATTGGAATATTTACATGGCTTTAGTTTTTTTGTAAACCGAACATGATGTTGAGGACATGGGAGGGGGAAATTAAAGCAGCATTCCCAAGAATACAATTTGATTTGCTTATTGAGACCTTGAATGTTTTTAAAGTGCCCCTATTATGGCATTTGAAAGGTTCCTGTTTTTGTTTTGGGAGTCCCCAACAACAGGTTTACAAGCATGCAAGGTCAAAAAACACTTTCATTGTCTTACAATATGCATTTATATTTACCTTATTTGCTCAACAACTCCTAAATGATTCGCGCAACGATTTATTTTTCCGAACCCCTCGTTTGCGTGACGCTAATTTGCGGTGATGACTTCTGCTGGTTAACACGAGTACAGTATACAGTGCTTGCATCACTTACATTGTATTATAATAATGATGGCGTTCTGCTCGGTTCTAAAAATAAAGACTCAGAGAGGAATTAAGTTGTTTTGTATTTATGTTAGCGAACCTAGCCCACAGCTCGGTGGTAAACACCCAAACAGTCATGGTATATGCGTTAGCCCAACGCAGAAACGTATTGATAAAGCACTGCAGTTGTACACCAACGTATTGCTCTATTCTTTATCATAACTCCAAGTAATAACAACGAAAAACATTTGACACATTTCTAGACAATTGCGAGCGAACACATATTGCTGTTAGCTGGTTAGCCGGAGACCTACAAGCTATGCAGAGCGTATACAATACACACACAACTAAATATGTATTGTGCATGCTACAGAGAACATAACAGCAACAATTATTAATCATACTTACAGGTTGTAATTCGGAGGAGGAAGAAGCTGGTCCAAATAAACTGGGTACTGACCCATCATTCAATAACAACCGGCTTGCGAATACCTCGTTGAGCGCATTTAGGTTGAAGAAGCAGTCGTCAGTAAAATGACGGGAACACAGCACAGGGTTCGGGCTATACTGCTGTGGTATCGTTGTAAAGATGAACTTTAACCACTGACTCTTCACGTATTGGCAGTTGTTTGAGAGGTTTCCTCAAAGTTTTCCCTGGTGTCTGTGTAACACAGGTCCTACTCACCCCCCTCTGCGTGGGCCTCGAACCTGGGTCTCCGGCGTGGGAGTTGGATGCTCTAACAAGGAGGCTAAAGGCTGCAACCCCCAGCGTTAGTTGCTAGAGCATCTCTTGAGATCAGAGGAGTGAGGTTTACTCGCACAGCGACTACTAGCTGGCCTCCGTTACATCTGCACGCGCAATAGTGGGCGGGCAATATGCTAATGTTTCGTTTTGACATCACAATGAAACGGCTTGGGATTCGTTTTACAAACGACTCATTTAATTGACTCCGAGTCGACTCGTGCTTTTGAGAGACAATAACTTTATATACGGTGCACTATCAAATTTAAAACTTTGCAGGATTTTTTCATTCATTTAGAGCTGTGTTACACACTACATGAAAGGTAATTTTCAAAAATCCATAATAGGGGCACTTTAAATAAAATACCCCGTTTTTTACCCATTTTTAGTGTAACACCTGAACACCTGGATATCTACACTTAATTGTGTTATTGTGATAAAAATATCTAAGATGTTTAATTCCCAGATTGGTGTGTTTAATATTTTATCCATCCACCCTCAAGACATATGGAAAAATGTTAACAAAAAAATGAACTGTTGATTAAAATGCTAAATTTGGTATTACATTGGGACTGGAAATGAATAGGCTTGGTTTTTGTGCTGGTAACCCAATGCACAGGACAATGTTGATACCAGAATAAAAATATTCATGATTCAGAAGCTGAAAATACAAAAATACAAATATGCTTGCACTCTGTCATTGACTAGATATATTTCAAATAATGTAGGCCACTTTTACTGGTAACACAAGACATTTGGCATTATCAGGACCCACAAATATTCCCCCAGTTTATTATTATACATTATATTCAACATAGCAGTTCAATGTAGAACTGACACTAAAACTCTGTAAACTTGAATTTTTTTTCTGAATTTTTTCCCTGAATTTTTTTTTCTTACACAGTAATTTTCATTTTTGGTGAACTATACACAATACATTTTGTCAATATCCACGATACATATTGTTGCATTTTTGTATTGTGATATATTGTGACACGATATATTGTTACACCCCTAATAGGAACATTTATAACAAAGCTTTATCAGTTAAGATTTTTTTATGCCGCACACTAATAAGCGGCATGAGAAAATTATATTTAGCTTTATGTCTGTAGACATTTTTATGTGTAAAGTAAATAGTGTCCTAAGTGCAGCATGAGTCTGCTTTGACTTATTTACTTGTTGCAGAAATTACAGCCAATAAAATGTAAGACTGTGAAAAAGGCATAATTTCCTGTCATATTCTAATAGAGTGTTTTTATATTGCTTGTGATACAGAGGCTTTCATGAGTGCATGTTTAAGAGAGTAAGAGAAATTCATGCATTATTTCAGCTGCTGATTCATAAAGGTTTAAGAATCTCACTCCATCTGTGAGGGTATGAATTATTTATCTTGCAATGTAAATGTGGCATATCACCAGAATACTCAGGCACACCAGGGATCAATTGTATAGAAAATGTCTCCTTCAAACAGCTTTTAAATGACTCCTGTACAATATGGCATGTGAGGAAACCTGTGAGGTACACAAACATCTAAAACAAGATTCCTGGGTATAAATATAAATACTCTTCTAACATAGTGACATGAAAGGCAGCGTCATCCCTTGAGATTCCTTATTTAAAATGCATGCAGATCTTAGTGGTTTGTCAATGCTTGCAGACCATCTGCGGTGGGAAAACATGCCGAGATGTTCAGTTGATCTCCGGGGCGCTACTCCTCCTGTTAGAGCTTATAGTCTTGTACAAGCCATACATTAAACAAACCTGTCCTTCTCCAAACAACCTCTCAAGGCTCTTCAATCTAAGCTTTGCAATAAAGGAATCACTGTGTGTTTTTCTAGGAGGCTGTGTTGGCTGTACACAGTAGTGCCATAATGCCTCAATGGCCGGTTTTATGGTTGTCCATCAGTGGGGGCCAATGTAGCGTGTAACATGGGTGTGATTCCCGCAGTATCTCTCTTAAACATTACACCCGGTGAGATTCTTTCACTCCATTCGGCACACGCCTCCAACGGGACTCCCTGCTCATGCTTGTACCTGCAATTTGCATCTTTTTCTGCTTTTCATTAGCTGCCGCTATCGTATTAGCCAGGCATTGTGATCACGGATATATATAGGGGTGAATTTAGGTTGATTGGGACACTATTTCCAAGTCATCTCAATGGCAAAAAGTGTCCCAATCACCTTGAATTCACCTTAAAATTCTAATAATTTTTAATTATATGTATTTATATAATTGCTAATATAATTTACATAGTTGATCAGTTTGCTATTTTTTGTTCTTTGTTCTTTAATTTTACACTGAAAATTTATTAACCTTTTTTTTTTTTTTTTACTGTTCAGTTATCTCTCTGTCTTTTCTATATTTTATCTCCTTTGTCTTACTTTCTCTTTCTCTAGATGGGGAACAGACTGTAGCGATGTGGAGAGCAGTTTTGGGTCATATGATGATGGAAGTTTCAGGCTAAATAATTCAGATCTCAGTTAGAGAAACCTCAGTAGCTGAAGGAGATGTTGACATTGAGAAAACTGGCAGACGTTTACATGCATCCACAGACATGCACACACACACGTGTGCTCACATAGGCAGGCTGGGTTAGTTTACGGGTTAATACATTCACATTACACCTACTGGATATGAACCATGCTTAGCTTTGAGTCAGCATTATGCCTCATAGTGTTTATTTATGTGTGAGGAGCGTGCTGGTTTGAAATCGCTCCAAGAGCACACTTTCTGATTCCTCTCAGAAATGCCTGAAACAGTTTGGAATGCATCATTTCTCATACAGCTCACAGCTCCTGTCCCTTTCTTGAATAACATGATTTGTGAGCATTCATACAGTGGCCTCAAGTATTTGGAATTTTTTTGCTGCATTATGGAAAAGTCATGGAACATGGAATTCTTTTGAACTCCTGCTTAAATAAAGCCACTGCAATGATGCTTATTGCCAGACATCTGAGGCAAATCAATCAACCCTGGCTTACTGTATGAGAGAAGCATCATTCGACATAATTCTAAGATAGCGGCAGATACGGTGACATTCCATTTGGTTATTAAGTGGAGGTGGGAGAATTACAAGATGTGAGTTGTCTGGAACACTTTGAGATCTGATGTGAAATTTCCAACAGCCAACAATATATTGTATGGGTCAAAATATTGTATTGTATATTGTATGGGTCAAAATTATTTTCTCTTTTATGCCAAAAATCATTAGGTTATTAAGTACAGTAGGTCGTCAACCGGAATAATACTTTCACTGTCGCCATTCCTGCGGCGGCAAAATTGGGGACCTGTATTTGCTGCCTTGTATCGCTAAGTGGCGCTATAATCACAGACTTTTAAAAAATTAGAAAGTAAATGTGTCAGTTAATTCTCTCAAGTATTAATCTGCCGCGGCTCGTTGAGAGCTGTGGTAGCAGATGAATTCAATTGAAACAATGTAGTAAACACAGTGCTGAAATTACAGTAGCCTACAAATGTAGAACTGAAAATAAATGTAGGCATTTATTATTTGCATCGAATTTAAGCAAAGTAAATGTTAACACTCTGAGCTCAGTTTTTTATGTAGGCCTGTAATTAGAAATGCATGTCAATAGGTTGTCTCTTATACCTTGTTTTCATTTTTTTTGTAGTAGATTCATTAACTGAAACATTAACACTGAAATAAATGAAACTAAATGATCGTAAAATTAATATGTCAGGACTTGCTAACCGACGAAGATAAGTTCCATGAAGATATTTTCTAAATTTCCTACCATAAATATATCAAAAATTTATTTTTGTGAGTGGATATGCGTTGCTAAGGACTTCATTTGGACAACTTTATAGGCGATATTCTCAATATTTTGATTTTTTTGCACCCTCATATTCCAGATTTTTAAATAGTTGTATCTTTGCCAAATATTGTCCTATCCATACATACATCAATGGAAAGCTTATTTATTCAGCTTTCAGATGATGTAAAAATTCAAATTCAAAAAAATGTACTCTTATGACTGGTTTTGTGGTCCAGGGTCACATTTATCGCTACTTCCATTTCATTGGCTACGTTTACATGCACCAATTTTCGTCAATCCGAATGAATTGAATCCGATTGCAGATCTGTTTACATGTACTCTAAATATTGTAATCTGATTCAAATATCTGTTTATATGTGTTTTATATACATTCTGATTAAAACTTTTGTGCACGCGCTCTGCGTGTGACGTCATATCAATCACACTTGCGGTTACCCAGGTTGCGTCAACAGACGATGATCATGTATCGACGATAGCCAGAGATTGTCAAAAGCATCAAATCTTGGCAATATTAAGAGGATTTGGTATTTCCAATTAATATAGGCCTGTTACATTCTTCTAGTCTGTTATTATATCTATTAGGTTCGGCTTCTTTTATTATTAAATTGATATTATACGTGCTGTGAGGATAATAAAAGATTAGGCTATTAGCTAGGCTATCTTTGAAAATGTTTTAAACATTTTTTAAGTCTATTATACAATGAATTATAGGCCTTTAATTAAAATTTTTAAGAGTGTAGGCTATAATATTTCCTAACTCCGCAGTCATCAATGAAAATTAAGCGCAGCTCTACTTCAAGCACTGACTTTAAAAAAACAAACTGTTTAACACGAAATACTATTATTCTCATTTGTTTCACTAGCCTATGTGTACAGCCACAAGAGAAATAATGGAATAAATTAAGACAGTTATATACCGTTATCAGCATATTATGTTGAAATTTGTCTCTGAGAGAATATGTTCCGTTAATGCAGCGTCTGACAATTTCTGTAGTGAATACTGACCGAGGTTGAGACTTTTTCACCGGCATAGCTCTTGCGCAAAGTTTGCACGTTGCTTCTTGTGTGATATCCATTGGCTCCCCTTTTTGTTATAAAACGGAAAGATTTCCAATATTATGACGAAGGGATACAGCTACGCCACTGCCTGTTGGCATACATCTTTACAACTAAAGACGTGAACTTGCGCACTGCCTAATGCGTGTCAACATTGCACTGCGCATGTGCCCCAGAGACTTCTGAATACGATTAAGAAAGTAGTCGGATTCAAGCGTTTACATGGTAATTTTTTGCTGTTGGATCGGATTAGAAAAGGAAGAAACCACCCCTTCCGATCCGATCGAAATTTCATTCGGATCGAGCTCAATCGGATCGATTAAGGTGTTTACATGAAAGTTTTGAGCCGTCAATCCGATTACAAATGGATTATTTGGGTGCATGTAAACGTAGCCATTGAGACTTTAAGATAAGATACATACAATCTGAACTCTTTCTGGTTGTCAAACATTAGTGCAACATGTACATGGTTAATTCAAGTAAGCATTCATTTTCTTTATTTAAAAAAAAAAAAATCTTATTTTAGTTATAAAATGCATTTTAAATACATTTAAGTGCCCATATATCATGGGGCTGCAGTGTGTCTCGCTACACAACTTTGTGGCTTCTCAAGTCCAAATCCTACATTTGCATTTGTTCTTTTTTGTCTTTTCTCGCACCTGTCTGATCTGGTGTGTTATGCACAAACAGGGCCGTATGTAAATTCAGGAGCCTCATGAGTATTAGCTCAAGGTTGTGGAACTCACCCTGCCTCTTGGCCGAGCCGCATCGCTCAAAGTTTCCACTCGTCAGAATGTTTAATTATTATTAGACTGTTGCTTATTTGACAGTGTGTCAAATCAGCTTAATTAATACTGGCCATCTGTGGTATTTAATGGCGGCCTCAGATTTGTGTGGTCTCTTGACAAGCTTACGATGAAGGAAAAATAGTGTAATAAAAGAATCCGAGTGGATCAACCCTTCATTATCCATCGCTATTACCAGCTGTGGGTGCCTCGGGCCGTGTAGATCTCTGTACCTCATTGAGAACGTACACCTGTCACGCTAATTTGGACGAAAAAGAATGGGGTGAAGACCAGAGGTGAAGGGAGACGCTGTGAAGAAGGCAGCCATTATTACCGAGACTCAAGGTCCTCTTAGAGCAGAGCCGGCCCCAGGGAGAAAGAGAGATCTACTGATCGTCAACATATCTACCTCCTCCATCACTAAATTGTGATGTGCATCCACGCTGATGGCATTCTCTTGATGTTCAAAATAAGTCTGAATCTTATTACGGAGGGTGAATGCCTTGGGAACACTTGAAGCTGGTTTCAAATAAGTTATGAGTGAGAAATAGCTGTTGCTTGAAAGGGTACGACCCAAATGCAGAATTTTTAGTCAGATAAGATATCCCTTCTCCCTTTTAGCATAGTACTTGTAGGCTGAAAGGAAATATATGGACAGATGGAACCTTTACTGCAAGGTGTTGCCTAGAGATGAGGCCGGAGACAATGAGCTGTCTCGATAAAAATATCGCAGGAAAATCTGACTCAACACGGAGCAGTGCTGAAAGGCAGCATCATTCTGGCTTGGAGAGTTTTGTTTAAAGGAATAGCCTACTTCTTCCAAAAAAAAATTTCTTTATTCATTCTTTTTTTTTTCATTTACTCAACCTTATGTTGTTCTAAACATGTATGACTTTCTTTCGAAGAACACAAAAGGAGAAGTTTTGCAGAATCTCATAGCAGCTCTTTTCCAAGGGTGTCCCAAAATGTTATACTTTTGTGTTCCACTAAAGAAATGTCACCGTGTGGTTGCAGTAAGGGAGTGTAGTAACAATTATTGACAAAAAAACAAAAAAGAAACATGCAAACACGGGAGATGAAGCAAACCACTATGAAAACAACAAGAATGAACAAAGAAAACTATTAAAACTGAGTGCTACATATACACAGGCTAACTAAACAGACTAGAAACAGGTTTGCAACTAAATCAGTAACCATAGTAAGTAGAGTGGGAAAGTGGGGAACAAAGGAAACAGAACACAGGAAAACAAGGTGATACAAACTAAAAGTCCATGAAAACAGAACATAAACCTTTCTTTCTTTCTTTCTTATTTATTTTTATGCACAATAGTGTAAAATTGTAATATTGGCCATTTTTTGGTTATTGGTCATAACATGAAAATAATGATCCACTTATTATTATTTGGCATATTTTTAATTTCATTGTCGCCCTAGAAGAACGGTGAATGAGTTTGGAATGTCTTGAGAGTGATTAAAGACAGATTTTTTTTTTTTTTTTTTTTCTGGTTGAACTGTCCCTTTAATGACTGCTGTTTTTACTTTTTTCTGTTCTATTCCAAGTCTCAGTCTGATTGTTTTCTTTCCGTGTAGCAATTCAGTGTTTTCAACACTTCACCAGTGGGCCGACAAAATGCTTTAACACTTTAAGCTGCTGATGAGAGCATGTTAGCGACTCGTTCTGTTTGCCCTCCGTTCAAGGCGAACACGCACTCACAATCACGCATCAGCTATAGAACGAGTGACTTAGACATAGATGACATTTCCCCAATTTCACACTAAGCTGCCTGTAAGAAGGCAAGCGAGCAGAAACACGGCTGAGTGTGAATATGCCAAAAAAGAAGGAAGACCGGGGTCAGGTACAAGAGAAAATGTCATTAGAAATGTGTGAGTTCGTGTGAAGCACACAGACAGCATGCGTGTGTGTATACGTGTGTGACGCGGTGCAGAAAGCCATGTTATCTTCCAGAGTTAATCACCTTGTGCTTCTAGTCTGACTGCAAACGTGTCCATTTCCCTGTAATTCAGTCAATGTGAAATTGGCTGACTCCGGTGGTGTGTGTGCGTGCATATGTGTGTGTGCTCTAAACATCACAGGCTCTGTCCTAAGGTTCTCTAACCCACTTTGGCCGTCGGACTGCCCATTTCTGTATGCTCAAATCTTTGCTCAATCATCTGCCCTTGAGCCAACCGGTCAGTTTATACAACTGGAGACTAAGCAAGTCCAAATAAGTTTATTCACTCAAGCCTCAAGTGTCTATAAATGAGCAGGGAATAGAAAGTTCTACAACACTGAAGAGAGTACAGCTTTAGTGTGAAGTCAGGGCTCAACGTTAAGGATTTTTTCTACTGGCCCAGTCTTGGGCCAGTCTTTGCTTGGCCAAAATTTTCACTGGGCCCACCACAAAAAAGTAATGAAATAAAATGGGCCTAGTTATTGTTTTCTTTGTTCTTGACCCATGACCCAAGGTTATGACATCAAAAACTACTAGCCTAACTTGTGTAAATTTCAAATATTGTTAAAGACAAGCAAACTGTCAGTAATAAAATAAGAACAAATAATCAAATTATGAGCAATTGCACAAATAAATACAATAGAACATGCAAAAGAAATAAACAGTGCATTTCATGTTTTTCAGGTTGGTCTAGCAATAGTTCCCTTTCAGTCGGTCACGTTCGACGTACGTCAGTAGTGACCGACGAATTGGGATATCGCTAGAGAGCCCTATCAGCTTCGAGTGAACTACAACAGGCCAATGAAGTTGGCGTGCGATATTTGCATAATGCGCACCGCCCCCGCCAGGTGGTATAAATAGGGGAGCAGATGCAATCGCACTCTGTCTTTCGCTTCGGAGCCAACCTGTGTGTTCCTGCTGTTAGTCTGAGAGTGACTTCGCAAGCCTTTGAAGAGCTTTTGTTCTACAGTGCTGGCTTTATGGCACCTTACAGCGAGGCCGCGAGCTTCCCAGAGTGAGCTTCTCGAGCTGTTATACAGCTCTCAACTGCTGTTTTCACAGCATTATTTGCCCCGTTGGTTTGCGATTTGGGCCGGTTCCTCTGTGTGTGTGACTCAGGGAGTGAAAAGTGTACCTGCAGTCACATCGCGGCTGTTCCCTGTGTGCTTCGGCACAAAGAACAAGAGCTTCTAAAAGAGCTTCACAGACAGACACTGCGTCTTTTTCAAGACGTCATTCTGTCTGTGCGTTTCTGGAGGCGGTCGTTTCCTATCCTCACTGACGGCCACAATCACTTTCTCTCATGTCTGCTTAGCGTGCTGAGACTGTGTTTGTGGGTGGTTCATATTCTCTTGTAAAAAAAGAGAGCATGCCCACGTCGGCGCGTTGTTCGTCTTGCCTTTCTCGTAAGGGCTTGAGCGCTCAGCGCGCCGTGTGCCGTCGAGCTGCCGGCTGACAGCGCGCGTTGCCATGGCAACCCAGCGCGTTGTTCGGCGCTCTAGATGCGTGGTCGAGACTCGAGTGCCTCAAACGAGGTGGAGTCCCCTCACCTATTCCCCGATCTAGTTTCTCTTTCTGAATCAGAAAAGTACTACTTTTGGTGAATAAGCCAGGGTGACCAGAGGATCACAGTGGGGCATTACCTGCCGAGCCAATCTCCGTGGGCCCCCCACTCCTCTAGCGCATCGCAAACATGCTGTGACTGTGTTCGTGGGTGGTTTATGTTTGGTAAAAACATGGCCACGTCGGCGCTCAGCGCCGTGTGTCGTTCAGTTAGACGACCACGTTCACTCTCTCACATGGCTGGTAGCTTCTGGGTGGATTGCTGGTCCTTCTCATGGGGGACCTAGCATCTTAGTCAGGGCTCCAGCAGAGGATCAGATGTCGACTGCTACATTGGAGAGAGGGTTGTTGGGCTCTGGACATGAAGATGAGGCTGAGCGTCCCACGGTTGTGATGTGCTCATGCTGAATCAGATTCAGAGTTAACGACCATGCTTTCCCGGGCCCCTGGGGGCGTGGTGTGACGCGTACTCGCCTTGCCCCGCCCCCTGTCTTAGCCTGGACGTGCATGAAAAACTTGGCAGTTTAGAAGCCTTTCTTGGTGCCAAATATGGAACACCAAAAGGGTCATATCTGCATTAAGTTTTTTCTCTCTCACTACCCTCTGTGGTGGGGTGGCAGTGCTACGGGCACACCACCTCTGCCCTGCATGGGTCTTGGCCCCCGGCAAGTCTGTGGAAGGCCAAAGCACTCATTGCATATGGGTAGTTCTGAGTCGGGGTTGAGCTACGCATGATGCAAGTCATAGCGCAGGCCCCTGGCCAGACAATGTCTACCATGGTGGTCCGGAAACACCCCTGGCTAGCCTTGCAGAGGTGTGTCATCGTCTAAGTACGCTTTCTCGATGCTCTCATCTCACAAGCTGGCCTAAAATCCAGCCCGCTCAGCCCGCAGCCAAGCCACTTGGCTAGCGAGAAGCGGTCCTGGAGAAACTGGTGACCTGGAGCTGAGGTAAACAGTTCTTCGGGAGACGATGCCCGCATCGCTCCCTCCCCGGAGGAGGGCCGGGTGGAGAATTTTGGTTTGTTCCGCCGCTGGCTCTCCGGAGACCAGCGGTGCCCACGGAGTAGAACTGTTTTCTGACCCTCCAGGTCCCAAGAGGGCGCGGCTGGCAGTGCGCGAGGCCCCACCTCGCCACTCTCAGCCCCCTCTCACTTCGCCAGCAGGTCCCAGTGTGTTGGTTGAGGCCGCCTCCCATGTGCCGTCTCCCATTCACACTGCCACCTTGCAGAGTCTGACCACACTACGGGCCGCTATGCCGTCCGAGTCGGGTCCAGCACTCTACCTCGCTGCCCCACGCCCGGTACGTCTGTGGTCCATTTGGTCCCGCTGGTTCGGTGTCTGGAAGCCTGGCTAGCGCTTTCCAGCCCGTCCCGCTGGCTCATTTGTACCATCAGACTCGGCTATGCGATTCAGTTCGCCCGGCGTCCCCCGGTGTTCAGGGGTGTCCATTACACTCGTGTGTCCCTGGACAATGCACCTGTTCTCTGGGCGGAGATTGCTGTCCTCCTGGCGAAGGATGCAGTCGAGCCGGTCCCTCCAGCCGATTTGAAGTCAGGGTTCTCCAGCCCCTACTTCATTGTACCCAAGAAGGGCGGTGGGCTACGGCCAATCCTGGATCTGCGTGTCCTGAATCGGTCCCTTCTCAGGCTGCCGTTCAAGATGCTTATGCAGAAGTGCATTTTCAAATGCATCCGTCCCCAGGATTGGTTTGCAGCGATCGACCTGAAGGACGCGTACTTTCATGTCTCGATTCTGCCTCGTCACAGACTCCTACGGTTTGCGTTCGAGGGTCGGGCATATCAGTACAAAGTCCTACCCTTCGGGCTGGCCCTGTCGCCCCGCGTCTTTACGAAGGTTGCGGAGGCGGCCATTGTTCCGCTCAAGGAACAGGGCGTTCGCATCTCAACTACCTCGACGACTGGCTCATCCTGGCCAGCTCGTGGGAGCAGTTGTGCGAACACGGGGACATGGTGTTAGCTCACCTCAGTCGGTTGGGTCTTCGGGTCAACTGGGACAAGAGCAAACTCTCCCCCGGGCAGAGGATCTCTTATCTCAGTAGGGAACTGGATTCGGTCGCCTGGACCGCGCGCCTCTCCGAGGAGCGCGTCCAGTCAGTGTTGACCTGCCTGAGTACGCTCAAGCGCAGGACGGCGGCCCCACTGAAACTCTTTCAGAGGCTCCTGGGGCATATGGCATCCGCAGCCGCAGTCATGCCGCTCGGATTGCTTCATATGAGGCCGCTTCAACACTGGCTCCGCGGCCGGGTCCCGAGATGGGCGTGGCAGCGCGGTACGTTCCGTGTCCCCGTGACACCGAACTGCTGTCGCACCCTCACCAAGTGGTCAGACTCTTCGTTCCTGCGGGCTGGAGTTCCCCTCGAACAAGTGTCCAGGCATGCTGTGGTCCACACAGATGCCTCTGCCACGGTGTGGGGGGCCACGTACAACGGGCATGCAGCATCGGGTCTGTGGACGGGGCCCCAACTGCATTGGCATATCAATTGCCTCGAGTTGCTAGCAGTACGTCTTGCACTGGGCCGCTTCCAGGAGCTGTTGACAGACAAGCACGTACTGGTCCGCTCGGACAACACTGCGGCCGTTGCGTACATCAACCATCAGGGTGGTCTACGCTCCCGCCGTATGTCGCAACTCGCCCGCCATCTCTTGCTATGGAGTCAGAAGCATCTGAGGTCGCTTCGTGCCATTCACGCCCCAGGCGTGCTCAACCGTGCAGCCGACGAGCTCTCACGGCAGCCTCCGCTTCCGGGCGAATGGCGACTCCGTCCCCAGGTGGTCCAGCTGATCTGGCAGCGCTTTGGCGAGGCACAGATAGATCTGTTCGCCTCCCGGAGACTGCCCACTGCCAGTTCTATTCCCTGACCGGCGGCACGCTCGGCATGGATGCCCTGGCAATCAGCTGGCCCCGGGGCCTACGCAAATATGCGTTTCCCCCAGTGAGCCTTCTCGCACAGCTCCTGTGCAAAGTCAGGGAGGACGAGGAGCAGGTCTTGTTAGTGGCTCCATACTGGCCCACTCGGACCTGGTTCTCGGACCTTACGCTCCTCGCGACAGCACCTCCCTGGCCCATTCCTCTGAGGAAGGACCTCCTGACTCAGAGACGGGGCACCCTCTGGCACCCGCATCCCCACCTGTGGAAACTCCATGTGTGGTCCCTGGACGGGACGCGGAGGTTCTGAGTGATCTCCCGCAAGCGGTCGCAGACACCATCACTTCCGCTAGAGCTCCTTCTACGAGGAACCTCTATGCGCTGAAGTGGAACCTATTCGTCGAATGGTGTTCCTCTCAACCAGAGCGAGAGGACCCCCGATCATGTTCGGTCAGAACCGTGCTTTCCTTTCTGCAAGAGGGCCTGGAGCGAAGGCTGTCTCCCTCCACCCTCAAGGTGTATGTTGCCGCTGTCGCCGCACATCACTATGCAGTTGATGGTAAATCGCTAGGGAAGCACGATCTGATCGTCAGGTTCTTGAGGGGGGCGAGGAGACTAATCCTCCCTGGCCCCCCTCTGTACCCTCTTGGGATCTGACCCTGGTTTTTACATCTCTCCGGGGTCGTCCCTTCGAGCCTTTGCAATCAGTCGAGTTAAAAGTACTGTCCTAAAGACCGTCCTCCTGGTTGCATTGGCCTCGCTCAAGAGGGTAGGGGACCTGCACGCATTTTCGGTTGACGAATCGTGCCTGGAATTCGGGCCCGGTGACTCTCACGTTATCCTGAGACCCCGGCCTGGATATGTGCCCAAGGTTCCTACCACTCCCTTTCGAGATCAGGTAGTGAACCTGCAAGCGCTGCCTTCGGAGGAGGCAGACCCAGCCCTAGCTTTGCTCTCTCCCGTCCACGCTCTGCGCCTGTACGTGGACAGAACGCGAAGCTTTAGGACCTCAGATCAGCTCTTTGTCTGTTACGGAGGCCAGCAGAAGGGAAAGGCTGTCTCCAAGCAGAGGATGGCCCACTGGATAGTGGACGCCATCGCCCTGGCGTATGAGTCCCAGGGCGTGCCTTGCCCGCTCAGGTTGAGAGCCCACTACACCAGAGGAGTGGCCTCTTCCTGGGCGCTGGCGCACGGCTCCTCGCTGACAGATATCTGTAGAGCTGCGGGCTGGGCGACACCTAACACGTTCGCTAGATTCTATAGCCTTCGTGTAGAACCGGTATCTTCCCGTGTACTCGCTTCCACCAGCCGGTAGACGCGAAGAGCCCGTTCTAGTGTCGGCTTGCAATGCCACTCCCGCCCCCTGGGCCGGATACGTGCATCCTTTTTACTCCAGTCGAGTTCCCCGCTTGGCGAACCCTGTCGAGTTCCTCCGCCTCCCCCTTCGGCTCGGACATTGCGGAGTGTCTGATGCCAGGCCAAACCTCCGTCACCGACGTTGACGTTTGGCTGGGTTCCACATGTCGTGACCCCTCCACGTGAGCGGTCCCATGTGTGTATTTGTCCACGGTCAACTCCCTACGGCGAGCCCGTGTCTTTCCCTAGCAGAGCCAGCTCTGCTGTCACCTGTCAGATGAGTCTCCCCCCTACCCAGGTGGAGCCATCCCAGGGACTCCATATGCGTACTGCCCACGGCCAGTCCATATGTGTACTCTCCACGTAAATTCCTCCCCTACAGGTGGGTAGTGGTCTCCGCAGCGTCCCCTACGGGTTCGCTTCCCCAGTGTAGTCTAGTTTACTTAGTGGGTATATCGGAACAGCAGTAGACTCTCTCGGCGTAAGCTCGCCCCCTTCCCCGTCCCACTGGTGCGCCGGGTGGCTAGAGCTTGCGCTGGGCACTGGAAGGGGTTCATACTGTGGCGCTTTATTTGGGATCCCAATTCGTCGGTCACTACTGACGTACGTCGAACGTGACCGACTGAAAGGGAACGTCTCGGTTACGTATGTAACCCTCGTTCCCTGAAGGAGGGAACGGAGACGTACGTCCCGTCGCCACAGTTGCTGTACCCTCGCTGTAGTGCAGACTAGGTTGTCTCCTCAGCGAAAAACAGAGTGCGATTGCATCTGCTCCCCTATTTATACCACCTGGCGGGGGCGGTGCGCATTATGCAAATATCGCACGCCAACTTCATTGGCCTGTTGTAGTTCACTCGAAGCTGATAGGGCTCTCTAGCGATATCCCAATTCGTCGGTCACTACTGACGTACGTCTCCGTTCCCTCCTTCAGGGAACGAGGGTTACATACGTAACCGAGACGTTTTCAGGTACAGAAATTGAATAATCAAATGTAAAATAACACTGTATAGTCTTCACAGTGTAAATTAAATACAGATTAATTCTTATTAAAGTTACAAAAGTGATTCAGTCAAGAGCAGTGAGTGATTTCTTTTCTTTTCTTTGATTAATTTTAAAAGCAGATAGCAGCAGGAATATTAGGCTGCTGTCACTTTAAGATCTGCATGGATCCAGTATACTATTACATGTTTTATTTCTCAACTGTTTGTGTTCACTTAAGACATAGCTGACTATGTTTACGAGGATACGCATCAATACTGGCATTTGACAAGTTTGTGTGAATATGTCCGTTCAAGCGCAAGAAGACGTGAAAGAGAAATCAATTCAGCATTTGTGTGTGTCTGAGAGGCGGCTTTCCGGGCACGTGCTTCGGAATGTGAAATCAAGTTCTCTTTCGCTTCTTCTTGCACTTGAATATTTAAATTGACAAGGCTTAAAAACACGTGCAAATGATAAACTTTCGTGAAGATGCAGGACTGGCCCGATTGGGCAAATGACAGTTCAGTCTACTGTCCTGCGCATTGTTCACGCTGGCCCCGGGCCATCGGGCAGTCCTTATTGTCGAGCCCTGGAAGTGGAAAGGGTCAGTGGGATTTCAAGCAGCCATTAAACAAATATACTGGACTGATGAAAGCTGCAACGATTACCCTACTATTAAAGCATGAATTTAAAGTAAATAATAGATCTACATAATATTCACATATGCAGAGAGTCAGTCACATCCTCGGCACCAGATCTTTCTGCCCACTTATTCAGTCTTCCGAATTCTGACCAGCAACACCTGCACCAGCTAATCAAGGACTCAGTATATAAGCAGTCACTCCACACTCCACTGTTGTCTTCTGTATGCTAACAGAAGACCAGACCAACAATGCAACGCAGATTGGATTCAAGCAATGTCGGTAATCCACCCCTGGATCCGTTTGCTGAGCTACTGTTTGTCGTGAGCTAGTGCAAGTACTTCGTCAGTCATTACAGCCACCTGTCACCACTTCACCTACTGCCTCTGCCAGCCCCATGGCCTGACCAGCGACCTACTCAGGTGAGACGGAGGAATGCAGTGGGTTCCTGTTGCAATGCTCGCTATTCTTTGAGATGCTGCCCCAACTTTTCCACAATGATTGAGCGAAAATGGCATATATTTCCCTGTTATCAGGACGAGCTTCACAGTGGGCAAGATCCATCTGGGACGCTAATGGCCCCGTTACCAACTCGCCGACTGCTTTCACCACATACTTAAAAGAAGCTTTTGTTCAAACAGCCAATTTCATCTCCCTTGACCTCCTCCATAAGCTCCACCTCCAGAAAAGACCCTGCTTACAAGTTTTAAACATCCACTCAATATTGGGAAAACCTCTGGGCTGTGGTAACATTTGACACTGCACCCCTGATGTCATCCTGGGGCGCCCGTGGATGCTACAACATTCTCCTTCCATATGCTGGAATAGTGGTGAGATTCAACAGTGGAGTGATGATTGTTTTGAGAACTGTTTAAGACCTGTCAAGAAATTGTCTGTCAAGCAATCTGTCAACAGAAAAATGTCTTCTCCAGAACCCATGGAAATCAACTTCTCCACCATCGAGAGCCCAGAGACTGCCATTCAACAGGAGATTCCCCTCGAATACCGGACGTTCCAGGATGTTTTCAGCAAACAACTATCGACCGAATTACCACCACATTGGCCATGGGACTGTGCTATCGATTTGCTGGCTGAGGCGATCTTACCCAAAGGTAAAGTTTATCCATCAACTTCCCCTGACGCTTCAAGCTTTTTCTTTGTGGAAAAGAAGGACGGAGGCTTGTGGCCCTGTATTGATTACCGTACTCTCAACTCAAAAACCATGTACCGTTACCCTCTTCCTCTGGTCCCAGCGGCCCTGGAGCAGTTATGTGGAGCTCGCATCTTCACCAAGTTGGACCTGTGGAGCGCCTATATGCTTATCCGGATATTTGAGGGTGACTGGTGGAAGATTGCCTTTGTTACACCATCGAGCCACTATGAATACCTCATGATGCTGTATGGCCAACTCACCCACCGTATTCCAGGGATTCATGAATGAGGTTCTTCTGGGAGTTCCTCCACCGCTTCATCATCATCTACATCGACAACATCGTGATCTATTCCTGGAACCTGGCCAATCATCGCCATCATTTATCTGAAGCTCGAGAAGTGCGAGTTCCACCGTGACACCATTTACTTCCTTGGATGTCATTAGTGAGCAAGGCATCCGGAT
The DNA here is from genome assembly GCF_019924925.1 of Ctenopharyngodon idella. NCBI lineage: Eukaryota > Metazoa > Chordata > Actinopteri > Cypriniformes > Xenocyprididae > Ctenopharyngodon > Ctenopharyngodon idella. Next base: position 28,203,098 of record NC_067237.1, on the reverse strand, counting down.
GGACCAGAGGAAGGTCACAACCATTGCAGTTTCCATCATCTGTCAAAGATCTACAGCACTTTCTGCTCTCTCCCATATGCATAACCCAGAACCTAACTCATCTCCCCCTGAGCCCATTCTCCCTCCAGCCATCATTGTCAGTCCTATTCAGTGGTCTCTTGATGATCAGATTGCTGAGGCCACGCGATCAGAGCCACCTCCACCGGGTGGTCCTGAGGGACAGGTTTATGTACCAACTGCTCTCTGCTAATCCCTCATGGACTCATGGCTCTGGACACCCAGGCAGCCAGCAGACCCTCAGCAATCAGCAATCGCTGCTGGTGGCCCAACACGCCTCAGAATGTCTCCCATTATGTCAGGGGATGCTTAGTCTCAAAGGGTCCTCGGCAGCTACCTGAAGGTAAACTGGTACCCTTACCAATCCCAAAAAAACCCTGGTCACACATTGAAATTGATTTCCTCACCGACTTACCACCCTCTGACTCCAACATCTGTATCCTGTTAGTGGTTGATAATTTTTCAAATGCTTGTAAATGGATCCCACTCAAAGGTTTGCCAACAGCCCTGGAAACCACTGAGACACTTTTTTCAGTATGCATTTCATCACTTTGGAATCCCAGGGGACATTGTATCAGACCACGTTCCCCAAATAATTTCCAGATTGTGGCGTGCCTGCTTCCAGCTACTCTGGGTCACCTTAAGCCTTTCTTCAGGGTACCACCCTCTGTCAGACTGAGCAGTAGATCCAGGAGATTGGGAGATACCTGCGGTCATATTGTCACAATCGCCAACACAGCTAGAACCATTACCTTCGTTGGGCAGAGTATGCTCAGAACTCTGTGCGTCAAGCCACCACCTGATTAACACCATTTCAGTGCATACTTTGTTCCGGGAGAGTGAGAGGGTCTGGGACTTACATCCATCTGTAGAGGGCAGTTCGGAGACAAAAGAGCCAGGCCGATGCAAGAAGAGCTGCAACACCCCAGTGCCATCTGGGACAGAATGTCTGGCTCTCTACCAGGGACATCCCTCTTTGACTGCCCTGTTGCAAGCTGAGTCCCCGCTACATTGGTCCTTTTACCTTCCAGAGGCAGAACAATGAAGTCACATACCACATTTCACCTTCATTCCATGTATCACTGCTCAAACCGTTGGACGCCGATGAAGGGCACATCTACAAGGTCAACACCATGACGGGGCGGGCACCTGATTACGGCCCAGATGAAAGATCGTGGGTTGCTCGTGGAGACATTCTTGACCCATCATTGTTGACCGAATTACACATCAACCATCCCAATCGTCTAGCACCAAGAGAAAGAGGCCGTCCTCATCGTCATCCACCGGAGACATCGGGAGCTCCCTGTGTGGTACCATCAGAGAGTTATGCTGCCTTCACGTGCTATAGGAAATTTGATAATTCCCACTTCTGAAGTCGTGATTATGAGCTTATCTCATTCAAGTTTTGACATGAGAGGGTGTTCATGTGCAATTTTTTACCAAGGGAACTCATATTTACGATAATTCCGAGAGCATGTGAAGGCGGCATTAGTCACATCCTCAGCACCAGATCTCTGCGCTCCACCCACTCGTTCAGAGTCACCCGAATTCTGAGCAGCAACACCTGCAACAGTTAATCAAGGACTCAGTATATAAGCAGTCACTCCACTGTTGTCTGGTCTTGTTGTTCTATACAGAGCTACTTACCCGACTACCCACCTGGGATACTTACCTGTTGCGATCCTGTCTTCCGTCATAATCTGTCTTTAGTCATCCTGTTGCACCAGCCAGCACCTGCAAAGAGAAGAACAAAGAGTTATTCACAGTTAAGTGTTTGCTACTGTTTGATGAACTCAGTTACTCGCCTGCTTGTATCGCTTGTTTCCCTCACTTACCTGACAATAAACAACCTTTGTGGAAGATACCTTTGTGTTGTCGTCTTCTGTTTGCTAACAGTATTAGCCCTACAGTTACAGCATAAAATAATATTGGTAACACTTTACAATAAGGTTTCATTAGTTAACTAATTTATTAACATGAACTAAGAATGAACAACATTTCTACAGCATTTATTAATTTTAATGTTTATTTCAACATTTACTAATACATTATTAAAATCAAAAGTTGTATTTGTTAACATTAGTTAATGCACTGTGAACTAACATGAACACAATAAATAACTGGATTTTTAACTAATACTAACTTAACTTTTAGATTTTTAATTCTAATACTAACAAATGTATTGCTCATTGTTCAGTTCATGTAGGTTAATACATTAACCAATGTTAACAAATGAGACCTTATTGTAAAATTACCATAATATTTAAACCTATTGCATTTTGTGTAGATAACACTTAAACTTATTTTTATCCCACAATTCTTTTTTTTTCTTGCAACTGTGAATTTATATCCCCAAATTCTGACTTTATAACTCGCAACTGCGAGTTTATATCACAATTCTAAGAAAGTAAGTCAGAATTGTGGGATATAAACTCACAGCTTAGAAGAAAAAAGGCAGGTAATCCGATTTATCTCATAATTCTGATTTTTCTTAGAATTGTAAGCTCTTTTTTTACTCTTTTTATTCTGTGGCCTCCATAGACTTCTGTAGAACTATCATTTTCTGCCACCAGGTAGGCTCCGCCCACAAAACACTTATTGCTGTTTGCAAACACTCAAATGGTCTCTATAAGGTATAGAGGTGCTATATTGTGAATGGCTAAAGGCCGTTGTCTGCAACCTGTTTAATCGTGACAGCCTTGATAGACATATTGCTTAATAAGGTTGCTGCAAAATGAAATGATTAAGGACATTAAAAAAACAAACAAAACCTTTTATTAATTAAATTCAAAAAAAGAAATCAAAATTCATCATTGACTCACCTTCATATCTTCATATGAATTTATGACTTACTTTCCTTACAAAAATACAAGGCATACAAGGAAAAGTAAGTGATGTCCATGACTGTCATGCACAATTTTCAGTGAATAATAAGGGTGTATTCACACCAGGAAAGTCGGCTTGTTCACTTGCTTTGGTCCGGACCAAATACAATGTTGATTTTTTTTCTTTTTTTTGTGTGGTTTGCTTTCACATTGCCCTTTTTGCAAGTGATCCAAAATTTATAAACAAAGACAGAAATTCTGAAATATTTATACTTTCCATTACTTTCCAACATTTTGATATCATTTTTGACTATAATATAATGTATAAGTCATGTAGAGTACTTTAATGGTGTTTGTTTGTTTGTTTGTTTTGATCGTTGTCATCATCTGCTGTCATTGTATGGCAGAAAGCAGGTCAGACATTCTGATAAACTTTTCTTTTGGTATTTCACAGAAGCAAGTGAGTCTAACAGATTAGGAACAACATGATAATTTGTCTAGAATTTTGATTTGTTCAGTAAACTATCCCTTTAAGTGCCATGTAGTCATATACTGTACAGTGGCTAGGTGATGAGGTTTTTCATGTCATAGCTATTTTTGTATCATTTATAGCTGCGTTATATTGACTAATAAGCATCCAGCACTGGACCTAACCACTTTATAATAAGTGTTACCTATACTAGTGTAGTTCCTCATAATCTGCATATGCAACTATAATGTAATTTTGGAGCAGTTTATGCAGCTACTCACATGCACACAAGTGTAGCCAATATGCACAAATCTTGCCAAATCTTCTTTAAAATCCCAGTTTATGCAGATGCAATATGTTTTTAATGTTATGTGTCATTAGATGAGGCAATCATCCTGACAATTATTGTTACTGTAGAAAAGATGTGCTCATTTATTTGCATGAGCCAAAATGATTTGAGGTTGATGCAGTGTTACGCATAATGTGATCTATATAAAAACAGTAGGACATGATTTTTGTTGCTTTCAGAACAACTTTCTTGACAACTAATCAGAACCCCAGTCCTGAAATCATAGGGCTGTGATTGGCTCTTTGGAATGTTTTGGAATGCCTTCCTTGTGTAAATCAAGTGTATCCACTTGTTAAGTCGTGACGTAAGGAATGCTGTTTCTGGGTCCAAGCCTCTACTCATTTCACTTGAGAATACTATCTAAACAGCTGTTTATGAGCACTATTTTTTCATAATATACATGTAAACTAAGCATTTAAAAACTTGCAGTGTACACTACCGTATCTGTGCTCATGGCGTCCCAAGCACGAATATTTTAACAATTTATAAAAGATGAATCACTGTCTGGGAATTCAGTATGGCGATAAAGAGTAGGATTATAATTTTCTGTAGTATTTCATCACATCATGAGTGTATATTAGCACGTTTCGTTGTTTTCTTGGGGCATCTGGTAGAGCGTTTGAACCTGCAAGCGGCGACATTTGATGTCCGACAGAAAGGGTTAGTTCACCCAAAAATGAAAATTATCCCGTAATTTACTCACCGACAAGCCATCCTAGGTATATATGACTTTCTTCTTTTAGTCAAACACAGTCGGTTTTATATTAAAAAAATATTCTGGCTCTTCCAAGCTTTATAATAGGAGTGAATAGGAACCAACATTTTGAAGCCCAAAAAAGCACATCCATCCATCATAAAAGTAATCCATACGGCTTCAGGGGGTTAATAAAGGCCTTTAAGTAAATTAAGAATAATTTTCATTTTTAGGTGAACTAACCCTTTAACAAGCAGATTGTTAAGCTTTGCACTTGTAATCTATTTGTACATTTAATGCACGCATACTCAATAGTTACACTATAGTTGCTTCATTTGCGTTACATTTAACATAATTAAATCTGACCATCTTTGAGTGGACAGTTGACTTCTGGCACTCTTGACACAAGCTGCGCTAAAGGTCAATGACCTTATTTAGTTTTCTTTGTGTTGCTTTGGTGACATTACTAAGCCTGTTCAAGCATGACCTTGTGAGAGGTTCACTCTCCAACCACCCTCTTAGTATTAAGTGGCCGGATACTTAAGCATAGTCACTTCCATCACTGTACGTCATATCAAAACATGGATTTGTGGGATTCTTTTTACTACTACAACCCCCCCCCCCCAAACACACACATCCTCTTTGCATTTTCACCTCATTTGGTTTTAACAAGATCATAATCATGGCTGTGGCCCGCACACGGACCTGTCGTAAACTTGGTGGATTGCTTTACGATCAGAGGGGCTTTACTGATGGAAGGCATCTGTGGAACATCTGTGTAAGGTGCTGAGTCGACGCTCCTGTCATACTGGTCACACACGTGGAGTGTAATCCACTGGAAAAACCTCTCACCCAGAACACCCTGCTCTCTGTCAAATGCACATCACTTTGAGACTGACTCTCATGTCCCCACCGCATCGTCCGCTTGATGTGAGCCCAAATAGACAGATAGAAGGACATTCTTTGACACTGTTAGGAACTCTAATATATAGCTCTCAACTAGTGGCTTTTGGGGGGTTTTGGGGTTTTTTAGTTTATTGAGTCACCAAAAAAAAAAAAAAAATGCTGCTTGTTCGTTTTACTTAAAGAAAACAAATTAATACAACAAATTGTTTATCCACTTTACTTAAAGGATTAGTTCACTTTCAAATGAAAATGACCCCAAGCTTTACTCACCCTCAAGCCATCCTAGGTGTATATGACTTTCTTGTTTCAGATGAACACAATCGTAGATATATTAATAAATACCCATCCGCATCCGAGCTTTATAATGGCAGTATGCGTTACCAAAGGAGTATGAGCTGAAGAAAGTGCCTCCATCCATATCCATCCATCAAAAGCTTATTCCACACGGCTCCAGAGTGTTAATAAAGGCCTTCTGAAGCGAAGCCATGCATTTGTGTAAAAAAAATATATCCATCTTTAACAAATTATGAAGTAAAATATGTAGCTTCCGCCAGACCGCCTTCCATATTCTTCAGAAAGCTTACGCTGTACATTCTACGCCATGACACCAGTTGGAAGGCGGTCTGGCGGAAGCTATATATTTTACTTCATAACTTGTTAAATATGGATTTTTTTTTTTTTTTTTTTACACAAATGCATCGCTCTGCTTCAGAAGGCCTTTATTAACCCTCCAGAGCCATGTGGAATATGTTTATGATGGATGGATATGGATGGAGACACTTTCTTCAGCTCGTTTGGTAAAGCATACTGCCATTATAAAGCTCGGGTGTATTTTCCTTTTTGAAGTGACTCCAATAATATTTCAAGCAATTCAAAACCATCATGGTGAACAGTGCGCATCTGAAGTGTCTCAGCTGGAGGAAAAATCCATTATTTATCAGTTTTATTATATTGGCCAAATTTTCTTATTGGGCCGATAACAATAACTTTAAAAATGAACGTATATCGGCCAATACCGATATGGTAGCCGATATATCGTGCATCTCTAATGATTTTATGTGTGTTAAAATAACATTATAGAAACTGGGGACAGGATTTCCGAAGATTTGAGTAAGCTGTAAATGTGCTTGTTTAATTTCAATTCAATTTTAATGGCCCAGCTCCCCCTGTCAATGATATAGCATTCCCTCAGCACCAGCAATCAAAATTCTCTGGTGCTGCCCATGCCTAAGATCATGTGTGTAAAGAAAAGTCATATTTAGCCTGCTAGTATGTAAACATTTCCAAATAACTTACTTAGTTTAGTTGAGTTTACTCAGTTCAGTTTAGTTTATCCTACATTAAATATTTGAGTAGAGATAACAGGTTTCCATCATGTGGAACCACTTCAATCAAAGGAGTTAGTTTTTTACAAGTGAAAATCAATATTTTCAGTGGGTTAAAAAGCATCTGAAATTTATTGTGTGAATGTTAGATACAATGCTTTCATAATAAGGTGTTTATCTGACAGTTTAAGACTGATTTATGACCTTCGATCCCCACACTGGAGACTCTCTCTCTCTCCATTAGTAGTCATCCTTTTCCGTTCACAGAAACGCCCCATGGTGGAGACAACCTTGCACATCTCTTGCACTCCATGCGCACGTTATGAATACTTGATGCACTTGACAGAGGAGTTCATCTTGAATACATAGCACTTTCTTAGTTAATTCTATCATAGATGCATAGAAAACAGGTGGACAGATGGAACGAGTCTAACACTGTTATTCTCTACAGGACCCTTTACCCAAGTCTGCACACATTGTTCTAAACAAAGTCCTCTAAATTATGTTACATAGGGACTAATATAGTCAAGCTCTTCAAACACACCCAATCAGCTCATTTTCAGCTGTGTTCTCCCAAAAGATACACACGCTCGCGTACTATAACTAGACACCTTATGTTCCCTTCGTAGCCACTGGCAACAGATTCGTGTGCCGAGGCATGTGGCTCGACACGGCTGTGTGTTGCAGGGGTTTAAAGTCAGGGACTCTGACATTATGGGCTTTTTAATGAGAGGAGAGATGCAGGCAGAGAGGCCACGAGTGTGATGGAGTAATCCACTGCTGAATTATTCATAGCAACATGTGAAATGAAACATGGCCGAGATTAGCGCTTTTCTGCTCATCACTCCTGTCCCCTGTGGACTCCACAAACCACCATCATGGACAAGATTTAACTCACTTTCTTCGAAGTTGCACCGGATCACACGGATGAGCGTATATGCTTGGCTTCGGTTGCTTGTTATTATGGTGGTTTACTTGAGCATTTGTAAATGATAGAATCTGATGGAGTTAGATTGTGTGAGCCTAATTCCCTGAGATACAAGATACGGCGCTCATGCTAATTTATTGAAAAGGAAAAATACCTTGCATAATGGCTGCTCTCAAATTTATAAAAAGCTGCATGCAAACTTTTAAAGATTTGAGCTTTTAATCCTTAACTTCATACTCCGAGCAAGATAACAAAAATGATTAAATGTTGTGTGTGACTGAATATGTTCAAGGTTTTTGCCAGGAGAGAAGCAGTAAATTGTTTGCCAGATGAAATGAGTCACTCCAAATGTCATCGCGGATGCCACTGAATCTGAGCCCTGCAAATTGCTGCACCTTCGTGAAACGCAGAGCCTGGCAGATTTTGTTTACATCTATTAAGATGATGGTTATCTAATGGCATATGAACAGCTGGGGGTTAATAGCTGCTGGAGAATTGACTTGAATAAGCAGGGCACATCTCAGTGGTCTGGGGAATTAGCGGCATGAAGAACAACGCTTTTACAGATTCATGATCTTCGCTGAGATGGTATACAGATGCGTGAAAGAAGTTGTTTTGTCCTCTGTTCGGATGTCTAGAAAGTTTTTGGTTGTTCAGGCTTTTACTCTCCATGCTATATTTTTTTAGTAAGTCATATTTCTGATCTCTTCCTGGGAGTTTGAATTGTTTGGTGCCAGAGGCAATTCTGGAGGGCAGAGCTTAGAAAGCCTAGTCACAACTTTCCTGCAGCCAGACAGAGAGTCACCTATGGAGAGCCTTCAAATGCTTAACTCGGACAAATATCAAACATCCTTTTTGTTGTCACCCCATGGTGTAGACTGAAATCATGAACACATGGCACTAACACAATAGAGACTTTTTAATTCATTGGAATGGTATGAAACTTGGTAAAGGTTATGGCACTTGCTATGTGGAAAAAAAAAAAAATCACGAACATGATTCGAAAAGGTTAAATGGTTCTGAAAAAAATATAGTCGCACTTGTACTCCTTGCAGTCAAAAATGACCGTTTTGGAAATGAATGGGAAACATCTACATGGAACGTTTTGAAATATCAACCTCAAACTTTGAACACAACTTGTTTAGATTTATGGCTTTGATTTTCTTGCAGTTTTAGAGTAAAATATGTTTTGGACAAATGAATATTTAATATAATATATATTGAAAATAGTATTTTTGTGCAATTTTCATAACAATAAACCAACTTTTTTTTAAAGATTTAACTTTTTCACTTCAGCAATAATCTTCTTTAAAAAGAGACCAAACTTAAGTCTGTGCTCCAAAACATTCAAAATTTATGACAGTTTAAAGGCACAATATGCAAGATTTTTGCATTAAAATATCCAAAAACCACTAACAGTGTTATATATTTTGTTCACTTGTAGAGCTGGACGATATGGCAAAAAAAGAACGATTGACCGATTCACGATTTCGGTTTGTTTAACTAGTCAACTTAAAAACTTAACTACAGTATGATTCAAATAACATTCTCTTTATTATCTACTATATTATTAAAAAAAGTTCTATTCCAAGTGCACCACGCCTGAAGTGATCAACATGGTGTTAAATGTAAAACAAATGACTTGTTATTTGTTAAATATCTTTGCAGAAAATATGCATTAAATATGAAGACAAATGTTGTACAAACTTATCTTAAACATATCCTATATATATTTAAAATAAGAAAAATGCTAAATATTTCTTAGCCAAAACGTAATAGCAATAAATAACACCAGTAATAGGCTATTATTAACAGCAAATGCTTTGTAAAAACAGAAAATAACAGCAGCTTTCAGCCTGTTACCATCATGCAATCATGAAATATCAAACATACAGTAGTAGATCTTTACAGGTTTTTGCATTCCATTGCGCTATTTTTCCTTATGTTTGTGGGACGTGTTTGGGTGTTGCACTCGTGTCTCGCGTCTTTTGCAGCGTCTCACCCATGAAACGGCATTCTAAAACCACGACATTCTAAACCCAACATTTCTGAAATCATTTACTAATGTTGATTGTATGTATATATAAAAACAAAATATTTCAAGTTTATTGCAAACAATATATTTTAAGTTTATTATTTATATATATATAGGGGTGTAACGGTACACAAACATGATGGTTCGGTACGTACCTCGGTTTTGAAGTCACAGTTTGGTATGGGTTTGTTACAGAAGGGGGGAGAAAACTAAACATAAAATAGCTTTTTAAAAAAAAAAAAAAAAAAAAAAAAAAAAATTACAGTTTTCTTAAGAATAAACAAATCTATCTTGGCTAATGCTGTAAATTATATAGGGAGCCCTTGCTTACACAGTACTATAATATTAAAGGTTGTAATTAACAACAGAGCCCAAATTATTAAATTCAGTTGCTATTTATTTTTAGATATAATAATCAACACTCAAAAAAAAAAAAAAAAAAAAAAAAAAAAAACATAAATAAAATTGCACATAAGGCAGGTTTTGCATTAACTTCTAAATCTAATTATAAAGTTAAATTTTCAACTTCAATTCATTTTTTAAATAACTTGTTTTCATGACAAATTTATGTAAACATATAAGACATTACTAACAGGTTAAGTAAATATAATGAATAGGCTAATATAGAGCATATGAAATGCTCCTCTAGTGTTCATTTCTCTAGTGAACTAACATGCTGTCAACACTAAATGCCTGAGGTAAATATAATGCTACATGAGATTTTATTCACAAGCTGTTTTATTGATATCTTTCCGCAGTTGAAACACTGGTTGACAGATTACATGTAAACATATCGTCTCTTCTTCTGCGCTTTTCACTGTTAGCAACAGTGTTGCATTACCACGCGCGCCCCCTCCTGGATTGGAGTGTGAATCACCTGTGACCGACTATTTGTCGCGTGACTGCATGCACCGAACCGTGATGTCTGTACTGTACGGGGTGAATATGTATGTGTGTGTGTATAATATATATATATATATATATATATATATATATATAAAATATATGTGTGTGTGTGTGTGTGTGATTTGATTACGTCATTTGCAGTGCTTCATGGGAGTGGGTGGAGTGAAAGAGCTATTTTGGTGCATGTTGCTTTTTTCAACTCTCTGGTGTAATTTTCTGTACAGCATCATGGGTAATGTAGTTTTTCGCCAAGAATTCCACTGTTAAACCTGATTGTTTTCAAAATAAGCTGAAGTAACATGGGCTGACAGCTTCATCAGAAGCAAATACCATGGATTAACAACCTCACAGCTCACAGTAGGTCTGTCTTTAAAGGTTTGTAAGTTATCGTTAAAGATCTGTTTTCCTATGGAGAAAATGAATGGAGTTTTTACTTCCGGATTTGAATTTTCTAAATTTGCCCATCGGATTTAGAATGTTATGGGAAACTCAACTGTTATTTTTATACTCTGTCAACAGGATTAGCACAATGATGCAAAAAATGGTACGGTGTTGCCTCCAGGCAACATGGTCTATTTTAGTTTGTTTTTAATAAAATATGGCACCAATTGATTGATCAAACGTATCTCAGGACAGAATAACTCAAATACTAATCAATAAAAGTGCAAAAAAGACCAAAACATGACCAACAGGGGTCCATTTTGTGTCTTGTTTCAGCACATATGCACATGTCACATGACTCCATATTTTCTCCAATGAAAAGTGCTTTTTTCACTTGTTTGTATCCATTTAATCACCCACAAAAACACATTACAATATACATTATATATCATCAAATGTTTTAGAGAAAATAACAAAAAACTGTGTTGCCTCAAGGCAACATTGTACCATAATGGAATCACATAAGGCCATACAGGCATAATAGGTTTGAATACAAATGTATTATATTTGTAAGGAAAAGAGTTAGAATTATCTAAATATGTTGGCATTTTCACATGATTTTGTAATGCACTTATAAGAATAGTAATTCACATACTATATCTGCATATATTATGATCTGCACATTTTCTATAGCACTTCAAAAAGGTATAAAACACAGGTAGCACTGGCAGTTGATGAGGGTGAGGATGAGGGGTCATGCTGTGATGAGGAAGATGAAATCATAGTGACAGTCTGTCAGGGAGAGAGTGAGGGTGAGACAGAAGATGGAGATGAGGATGAAGATGGATATGATAACTTGATATAATAACATAATAATATGATGGTTTGGTAACTGTGTTCCACTATGGTACAATGTTGCCTGAGGGCAACAGCTGGATATAAAATGTTACTTTTTATTAAATATGAAACTTTTAATACATTAAAAACTGGATTAATTTGTTTGTTCAAGTGTCTAGTTAAAGAAACTGATGTTTTCAATAAATATATTTCTTTTTTCTACATGGAAATGCCAAATGTTTAATATTTTTACATTGTGGTACAATGTTGCCTCGAGGCAACAAACTTATAAAAATTAAATAAATGAAAAAATTATGAAAATGTTTATTGATATTGTTAAAGTGTCCAATTTTAAGCAGGAAAAACAACACAAATAATTTTTCCTCATTGATATCATATTGCGTACCATAGAGGGTTTTAACAACAGTTGGAATTTGTTGGGGATGTGTACTAGCCTTAAGTTCCTTAATATTACACCGGTCTTAGTTGAATGAACTTGGTAGATCTGCAGTACCATGCCATATACATCTCTAGTCTTCATATACAATATGGCAGAGTTCATGAGGAAGTCAGGCTGTCCGGGGCTTAATTAACCCAGCCATAAAGGACAGCTCGCTGCAGTGGTGAATGTCATTGAGGCCTCCACTGCTGTAGTTCCCAAAGGGATCAGGGCTAATTGCAAATACAACCTTAGCATGGGACATTGCCTTGAGGAGTCATGGAAGTAGCGCTATACGCCTGTTAATGAAGCTATGGAGAACGGCGTCGCTCGGAAACTGCTGTGTGCTTCGAGATTGGATGGCAGCAATTCGCCGACTTCAATCATTTCGCTGATATATGTGGTATTCAACTAGATGATAATTAGGTCTGTTTTAGAGAGGCGGTTAACGAAGTTACTGAAGTGTGATAGTGTATGTGGGCAAAGGACCGTAATCTGACTTTAAAATGAAATAATAGACAATAAAAATGATTTATTGAAAATGTACGAGTAAATAACAAAAAATAGACATATTTTACTGGATCTGTTTAGACGCCTTTCCTCTCTTCATCTCCCATACTGACTGCCTCACACACACAAAATGCATTCACTCCCACACAAACATAAACATCAGCTGCGATGAGAAAAACAAACACCCGTCTTAAGGAGGTCATGTTGATTCAGTCGGTTTTCGAACGTGTCGTGTGCATCGTTGTGCCCTGTGTGGGTGCGGTAGTGTTACTCTCCCGGGGCTCCAAATGTGAAGATTAAGCTAAATGAGTTTGTCAGGTTCACTGTTTCAATCCCCTCTACTCAACAAAAGAAAAGGCACTTTTGGGATTTTAATATCCTTTGCTCTGCAATCCTGCTTTCTTGCAGCCAGCAGTTTATGAGGCTTATTTTTCTCCCCTTTGCAGTGGCGAGATTAGTATGAGGCAAAGAAAGCCGCGTTTGAATTTTAAAAGCTGTAGGGTAAAATGGATTCCCCTTTTTGATATCTATCTTTCTGTTTTAATCAATCTTTTCTTCCTTTTTTATATATTTCCATCAATTTCCTTCCCTCTCTCTTTCTTCTCAGATTAATTTATTGATCTGATGACATTCACAAAAGCAGCCCACTGTATGTTGAGAGGAAAGCATCATTTGAACAGCGTGGCGAATGTAAGGCTTTGAAGAAAACAACAACAAAAAAAAGTCCCTCTCACATTTTAACGCAGAGTAAATCAATAGAGTGCATGTGTCACACATTTAACAGTGATGTGTATTGGCCTTTTGATTTGCACATTGTTGTGAGTGCCACACTGTTTTTGCCCCGAGAGCTGCTATATTCGCTCCATTTTTCCATGTTTATGTCCATCTAGCTCACTTTTTTCGATATAGCTAATATGCAGTATCCACATTTTTGTATGCACATTTTCTATGTGCACGGATGTCCTACAACAAATTTGCAATAAAGACCACACTTTGCAGACCCCACAACACAAACCCGAATAAGTTGGGCTGACTCAAAAAATTTGAGGTAATCAGTTACATCAAATTTTTTGAGTTGTGATGTTCCTAATTTTAAGTAAGCAGAACTATCAAGTTTTGAGTTTGTAGTACTCATGCATGTTAATTGCTCCTAATTTTAAGTACTGAGTTAGCTAACTCATACATTTTGATAGCAATTAACAAAAAATATTTAGTTAGTTAATGTTTTTATTTTTCAGTTCTTGCAAATCAAATGAGTTATTTACTATGAAAATACAAAAAAAGCCAACTTGCTAATTTGCTAACATGTTAACAATAACATGGTATAGCACTTACTGAATAAGTACAGCAACTTAAAACATGTAACTTACCTGCTCTCAAACTAAGCCACATGCGCTACTTGTCACCATGATGGTAACTCTCTAAAAACCCACATTAACAGAAACTCTTCTAAATTAGCATAACAAATAGAAATGCAAATAGAAATCTTGCACAATAGAAATCCCAGCCCAGTTTCAGTTAAACTTAAGTTAGTCTAAATTAAAAGAAATGTGTTCATACAACTCAAAACAATGAAACAGTTCAGTTTACTTGAAATTTGCTGTGAACTCAAAAGAAAAAGAACGTTCTAAATACTCATAGCAGTTAATTTAACTGAACTAATTTGTTGAATTTAAGTTTGTCCTACTCAAACCAATTAAGTATTTTTAACGTTCGGGTTTACAGTGAATGCAGTGTGCTCAACTAACTTTCTTTCTAGGTAATGAATGAATCAGAAGTAATACTCTAAAAAATGCTGGGTTAAAAACAACCCAAGTTGGGTTGAAAATGGACAAACCCAGCGGTTGGGTTAAATGTTTGCCCAGCGTGCTGGGCAGTTTTATTTAACTTAACTATTGTTTAAAAATTACTATATGGCTGGCTTAAAATTAACTCTAAATAGTTTGGAAATTAAAAATCAGACACATAATTACTAGAGGCAACAACAATAATCAAATGGTGAACATTTATTAATAAGCAATTTAATAAGTGTTTGTTTAATTATTATTCATTAAACTTATTAATAAATGTTCATTTCCAACATACTTTGGGTTCATTTTAAACAAGCAATACAGTAATTTTTAAACAATAGTTGAGTTAAATAAAACAACCCAGCAGGTTTGGCAAACATTTAACCCAATCGCTGGGTTTGTCCATTTTTAACCCAACTTGGGTTGTTTTAGACTGAAATAGTAAATTGCATTGCATACAGTGTATACGGCACAGTAAGCAGTATGCTAATATTCCATTCCATTCAATATTGGCATGAAAAACCTTTAACATTCATGTGAACCTCATTGCACAAAGAGTTCTTTAGTGGAAAAAGGTTCTAGATTATTAAAATGTTCTTCACGCTTAGAAAAAAAAAAAAATGTTTTTTTTTTAAAAAATTTTCACTAAAAGGTTCTTTGGGGAACCAAAAATGTTTCTTTTATGGCATCACTGCAAAATCCCTTTTTGAACCTTTGTTTTTTTTTGGATTGTAAAAATGATGCAATGCTTTGATAAAAAGAAAACCTTTTTATGTTTTTCCACTTTTCTGGGATTTAAAGATGATGCTGGAGCTTTTTGTCTGCTTTGATATGTATAATTTATCTACACTGCTTTGTGAGATGCAATGTGTGTAGTGTACATGAATTAGTTAGACAGGTCCTCAGGAGATCTGACTCAGGATCTCTGCAATGTTGGAAGCGGTAAGGACTGTGACATGTTGAGCAAACACTGAATCCCTGGCCTTGGTGCAGGCGTTGGGTTATCCCTCATATTTCATGCTTAGCTTCAGATTTTCTCTCTATCTCTTCCATATCTATTTGTCTGTCCGCTATATTGACACAGATGTAAAATTTATACCGTGTTATTTTCTGAGGTTTGAGAATTTTGGGCAGGTTGTAGTGGTGTCAGGAAACTGAAAATTAAGTTGTATGATAAATCATTCTTTTGAATGCAGTTGATTTGTTTCACAAAAATGGTATGACTAGTTTGAGAGTTGAACGCACTTGCAGCAGTGAAGATTATCAATGAATTATGGCTTATTTCAGTCTTTCGGTTTCTGACACAAACCAATATCTAATGAATTAAAACTATATATATAGTGCATGAGTCATATGGACTATTTTATTGGTACTTTTTGCGTTATTCCTTAAATGAAATTGCATTACCTTCGTCTACGTCATTCACTGTCTGTTCTTCTGCTCTAAGGAGTAACGGAGCAAGCGAAAGGAAAAAGAAAAATGGGAAGCTGCTGAAGTTGAAGTTGATGCATGAGAGCTGATCAGAAGCAGGTCTGGTAAAAAGGTTACTAGCTATCAGCTTTTGCCTTAGAATGAGACCCATTAATATTACAGAAATATACAGTGCTTATATCGTTACAGTTCAGTGCAGACCACAGATGTTCCATTATTTAATCAATGTTTCCCACTGATACAATTCTAATAATTCTCACATTAATTAATGCTGGTGTTATTTATGTCATTAACGCTCACAGCATTTGAGTGTAGAATCACAGTATCACCTTCTACAGTGATTATTGAAAGTGACACACTTCTTTTTTTTTTGCTAGCTTGTACTAAATTTGATTCAATAAATCTGTTCATGTACCACAAATAATTGAATCTGTACCACAATATTTGAAATAATGCATTTAAAAAGTAAAGCACTGTTCAATAAATTGTGTATTTTATCAAAATAGACACTAAGCTCTTAGTGTCACAACAACCCACATGTACCAAATACTATATGAGTGTTTCCTTTCTAAAAATAAATCTTTGATAGCAATCTAGCTAAATGAATTCCTGTATTTTATTGAACTGAAGCTTTTACACCATAAAAAATGTTCAGTTTACTTAATTCAATTGTGCAAACTCATTGCCTTAATTCAATTAAGTAAGCTTAACTTAATTATATCAAGTTGATCTTAAACCATTTAAGTTTTGTCAACTTAATTCTATCTGTGATCTGAGGAAGTATAATTGTAATTTCTTGTTACATCAACTAGAAGAGAGTTATAATGATATAAATGAAGTTCAAAGTGCACTAATCACTAAAATGGTGAGAAAAATTAAAGTAAATCAACATGAATTTATGAAGTCAACTTATGTGATGTTCTCCTAAAATATTTAGTTGTATTGATAATTTAACATTCAAGATCACTTTGAAAAATGAGTGAATGCAACGAAAGAGAGATAACTGCAGATATGGAGGAAATGAGTGAAAAGTCTATTAAGAATTGCCCCAACTTATAAAACGTATTTTAAGCCTGAATGTTTTTTTCTTTCTTTCTTTTTTCGCTTGACAAAATGGTACTCAAACCAGTCAAGTAATTTTAACTTGGGTTTTCTGAGTAACAAAGGCATGCACACAGTACAGATTACTAAATTGTTTTAAGTAAGTTCAACAAATTCTTGGACATTAAGTAAAGTTAACTAAAAAAGGTTAGTTAGAACAACTGTGGAAAGCATTATTATTATCATTGTTGTTGTTGTTGTTGTTGTTGTTGTTGTCGTTGTCTTATTTTTTTGTGATCTGAACTTTTAAAGTTGTTAGGAATAGCTTTTGTGGACTCCAGAAAAAGGCAAACAAAAGCCTGCATTAAGTTTTTTTCTCAGGCTTCTGTACACTTTACCTGAAAAATGTACAGACGGTTGTACCTGTGAATATATATATATATATATATATATATATATATATATATATATATATATTAGGTTTTGCTGAAATGTATGCATAGTTTGAGTGAAAGTCAAATAAAAATGGACTGAAATTAAGAGAATTTCAAATTTTTCAAAGCCAGATAGATGCTTCATATTTCTGCCATATAAGTAATAACATTAATAATTTTTAATAACAATTTCTATGATAACTCTGCCCCTTAAGGAATGCTTTTCCATTGCTAATATTTTAAATGATAGCAGGTTACACATTATACTAGTCTCTGGTTGAGATGTCATATGGGCTTGATGGAGAAATATGATACCTCTCTAGCAAACCGTGACCACGGTTGAGCAACCAATTTATCACTTTCACATGATTCTTATTAAACCCATGTAGTTACTTTGGATCAAATATAAACACAAATAGAAACACACATACACACTTGTCATCCAGCAGACTGGTGTGAATTGTGCAAGTTGATATGTGGAGTTTGAGCAGAGGGGACGCCAACCTTGAAGGTGGCACTCTTTCATCCATGAATGCTTCATTCATAACTCCTTATGCTCAAATGTATCACAACTCAAAACCTTGAGAGGACCTTGAAAAATCTCTCTTTTCATCTATATTTCATGATCCCTTGTCAGATGGAATTATAGTATGTTGCCATGTTCTCGTGAAGAATACAGGGAATTTATTGGTGTGGTTTTACTCTGCCCTGTGGATGTTTATCCTCTGCTGGTTTGCATTTCGTCAGGGTTTGGCGGCACTTAGCCACCGTGTTTGTTTTTGTCCCAAAAGCTTCATAAGCAGCAGAAAGATTGGACTTTAAGTAAACAAGCAAACAAGTTCTATATTTCCAGGCAAGATAATCATGTAGGAGGTTGCAGAGGCTGGTACCCCTGAATACACACTCCTCATCCCTTCCCTGCTTGAGTCATACTGCGAATACAACACCCACATATGCACACTCACTTTTTTTTTGACGGGCGTCAAATCTCGTACCTTGATCTTGTGTGGCTGGTTCTGTAAAATGTACCATCTTGTAAAGTGACAACCCTGTTAAAAGCATCTACCAGATACAACCAAATCTGGCTAAATTAAACATGTTTCATTTTCTCCAAAATGGAATCGGACAGGCTTTTAATTTGTCGGTCTGTCAGGGAGCATTGCCACATCCATCCATTACGGCTCTGCCTGTCCTCAAACAGAAATCGATAGGAGGAAATTCTAGCTGTCAGATTGTCTTTAAAAATGTAGGAAGGCAGCTCATTCCAGTTATCACTTCAGAATGAAAGCAGAACAATGTTGTTACATCCCTCAACAGAAAAAAACTGTGTTACAGATATATGATTAAACTCTCGGTGGGCATCTGTCTGCTGCCTGGATATTCCTGGGGCACAGAGATACAGCCCTACATTTTCTTTATCTGATGGGTCGATCGTGATATTTCCTGTATAACATTCTCTGTGCGTTAGCCTTTTGTTTCTTGTATAATGGTCAAGGAAAATATGTGAAAAACTGTAAAGGATGAAAAGCAAAATAACAAATTCTATAGGTTTAGTTGCCATTTAGTTCAAAGCAATTTACAAGATCACATTGTTTATCTAGATCTAGTTGAGTTGCTTGATCCCAGATAATCTGAATGTCATTAGCTTACATTCTACACCCTTTCTGTTTTTATTTTGTTGAGATGTCATTCTTAATAAAACCTCACTTTCTAGGAATGCTAGTAAGGGAGCACATTTGTGTGTGTGTGTGTGTGTGTGTGTGTGTGTGTGTGTGTGTGTGTGTGTGTGTGTGCGCGCGCACGTTTTGGTGATTTATGAGGACACAAATTTTTATAATGACATTACACTGGTATTATGACGTAAACATGAAATATGAGGACATTTGATGAGTCCTCATATTTAAAATAGCTTTAAAAACATAACAAATTTTTACATTTTATTAAAAATGTAAAAATTCAGAATGTTTTCTGTGATGGGTAGGTTTAGGGGTAGGGGTAGTATAGGGGGATAGAATATACAGTTTGTACAGTATAAAAACCATTACGCCTATGGAATGTCCTCACTAAGATAGCAAAAACCTGTGTGTGTGTGTGTGTGTGTGTGTGTGTGTGTGTGTGTGTGTGTGAGAGAGAGAGAGAGAGAGAGAGAGAGAGAGAGAGAGAGAGAGAGAGAGAGAGAGAGAGAGAATGACACAATAACCTGTTGTACAAGCCCAATTAGAGCATGCTTGACTGATCGCATAAACTGTGAAAATGAAAAATCCAATCCTATGCTTAATACATTTGTAAAAAATAAAGCATAAATTATTTTATCTGCTATATCAAAATAAAATAGAGAAATATAGGCAGTAGGATGATCCTGTTAGACGTTTTTTTTTTTTTTTTTTTTGAGAACTGTCAAATTTTTCTCTTGTGTATTTTTTAATAATGTAGAGTATTATGTTAGTGAATATAACATAACATAACCCACAACTGGATAACAACAACCAATACCACACAGCGTGTACAGTACAGTGCTTGAGACAAAGAAACACCGGGAACAGAGCAAACAGAGAGCAGAATGGGTATATCAGAGAAGGATGGCCTATATAGGCCTATATAGCTGCTGTGCACGAGCTGGTAAACGAAACGCGGAGTGGATTGAGCACACAGCAACACAGATGCGCAAGCTTATCGAGCGCACATCCCTTCAAGTTCACAGACATCCCTGGAAAGTTTGTAGGTCGAATATGTCAATAGCAAAGAAGGTAAAATGAGGGACATATTACTAACGTCATCTGCGCACGCACTTCTGTTGCATGATTGCTGATTGCTCACTCAGCACACATGCATCATTTGGATTAAAACTAAATGGTATATAAGTTTTTTTCTAGTAGTTTTTGCTGTAGTATCAAAATTGTTATAGAGAATTGTGATTTCACTGGTATCTAAATATTTGAACCACTGACCCATTAGAAAAAAATCCTTAGCATTGAGCCCTGCTGAAGCACCTCTTAAGTGTGCTGTGCTGTGATGTTAAGTGAAAGATAAAATATGATAGAGCAAAAGAATAAATTATGAAAGTAACAAAGGCTTTTACAATACATTTTAACAGGCATAATTAAGCATGAAAATAACTAAGGAAATATATAATTAAGTTATAATTAAGGAAATATATTTGCTAAACAAATTAAATCAATGAATATGATTCATATTCTTTTGGTTTCTTTACCTAATATATTGAAAAATTACAAATGCAGTGAAAATACAGGTGTCTGTATTGGCTAGTACTAAAAATGAAAATATCTAGTTCTGGAAAAGGTGGTATCTGTGCATCCCGTATATATATATATATATATATATATATATATATATATATATATATATATATATATATATAGCAGGTTTACATTTAGAATTATATATAAATATTCATTAAAATGTATTTTTGAAATGAATATTAGTCTAGATAAACAAACCAATAACTCAGCTCTGTCAACTTTTGCAGTATTAATCAATGATACCTAATGCATTAAAGGCACAATATGTAGTTTTCGCCGCTAGAGGTCACTTATTCAAAACAAAGGTGTGGCTTGATGACGCTGTGAATGAGCATGTATTCATGGGAGTTGTCTTCACCTCCACAGCATATGGAAAGGAATCCAGTGTACTCAGTTGAAAGTTATGTTATAACATTACTCTGTGTGTTTGCTCAGTGCCTGGTATGAGAGACTTGTTGCAATTTGCAGTAATCTAGATCGATATTAAAATATCATGTTAATAAAAGCTGGATGACTTGTGTTGCTTAATGACATCCAATTAATTTTAAAATATATTGTATGATAGAGAAAGCCCTCTCTGATTATGCTATGTTAGCCACTTGACAAAATAGTGTTGTCCCTGAGGCATGGTAAAAACATGGTACTCGTAGTAAATCAAGAAAACAAGCAATTCAAACAATAAGACCAACCGCATTGAGCTATTTAACAATTAGCTTTCTGTTGATAAATGTATCCAAACTGTTGCTTACCTGTCTAATAAAACACATAATATATTAAAGTGTCTTTGGTGATTTCATGGTTTCTACGAAAGTAAACCTAGAATTTGGGCGTAACATGGATATGACGTCATTGACAGGCACAGTCCTTTACATTGCTGATTTCTCTGAATTTAAACATTGTTGGAAATGTTTGGGATAATGTAAGTTCTAGTGGTTTTTGGATATTTTAATCTAAAAATCTGACATATTGTGCCTTTTATCTAATGTTAACAAATTGATCCTTTGTAAAATGTTCCTATTATTTTTGTTCACTACTTTTAAAAATGTGTCTGGCTGTTGCATTTGTGGCAGTGCATCAAACAGATTAACTTTCAAAATAAATAATTTAATGGAATTTATAGTGAGACTCACTCAAGCTATATTCTATTGCAATAGTACTTTATTATAATTAATATGAAAAAACGTCCCTTTTCCTGGAGTATTTTTACTCTTAGAAATGTTTCCACTACTGTCCAATGAAATTGTACATTGCAAATGATTACAGCGGAAGTTAGAGCAAAAAACTATGGCATATTCGTTCACCTCTTTTTTTTTTTTTTTTTTCTACTGCCAATCTTTATAACCTAGTAGAGGCCACACCACTGTAATAACGCAAACCAGCATGCCACTCACCCATGGCTAAGATGACCGTCAGAGCCCAGAACCATTGAAAGAAAAGCCCAGCCCAGCACAGACACTTCATTAACTGATAAGCATCTAGTGAGCTCTCTTCTCTAAGGTCTGTCTCCCTCCTCATCTCTATCTATCAGTCTACAGAAAGCTAACGTATCAGTCAGCAGAAGGAGGAGGGTGAGGGGAAAATGCGATCCTCAAATCTGTCAGGATAATTGCGCGACTGATAAGTCTCCCATGGAGAATCCGTCAAAAATGAACCTTCCTCCATAGTGGGTCTCACACTGTGCTAGTGTTGACGCAGGAAGTCAATAATGTCAATTAGCGTAATAAAAAGACGGGGGGAAAAGGAGGAAAGTGATAAGCCTAATGGCGAAAGGCTGTTGTTGCTCGGATGCACATGCTATTCCCATTAAAGATCAGATAAGGCATTGTAATGAAGGCTGTGTGCTACCAAAGTCAGACTTGAATTAAGAAATTGTGGTTTTGCTTTAGTTTAAATGATTTGGAAATGACAGAAAAGTTCCTATATAGCATCAACTAAGAAAACATGAGAACAAAAAAATAAGGATACAAACGGTCCAGAATATGATAATAAAACGAGCGTCAGCTTTATAAGGCTCATTTGCCTTTTGAAATGGAATTCAGCTGAACTTGGTCCTGGCATTACCATGAAAAAGAGATCTGCCATTTTGGCCATATAACCAAGCCATAAAAGCCCTGTCACATCAACCTACTCAGAACGAGTCCTACAGGCATTAAAGATTAAATTTACAAGCCTCATCATCCACAGATACAACACCGCAGTGTGCTATAAAGCCTCTCTCCTCTGAATAATGTAAAAACATAAGGACATGTAATGGTCTAAGGGTGTTTTGTGTGTGTATCATTGCAGCGCTTTGGTGGTGGGTGCGCTCTGGCCTGGCTCTGTTCTCCGAGGGCAGTAAATTGCTGTGTGTGAGGGAGGTAAAGGCAGGGTTTCTGCAACCACAGATCTACGGGTGCCCCTGCCCCTGATTACAGCCTGCCCCTACTCTGTCCCCCCATGCTAAAAATGTACAGCATAATGGCACATTAGTGTCCACTGGAGCCTAAAAATGCTCCTACTTTGCATGACACCAGGAGAAAATAGCTTAATCTTTTGTTGCAATATATTCGACGCATGCTGAGTTTATGACGAATGTTGTGGTAAAATATCTCTTTAACATTTTAATGCAAACTCTCAACAGAACAATGCTGCTGAAGGAAAGGAAAACGATACTGAAAAGGAGATTTTTAGATATTGAGGGAATTTTTTTGTTGTAAATGTAATTAATTTTGATTTATACTAAGTCCTTAGTTAGGTTGAATGTTCCATCAGAAAACAACCTAAATCCTAATCCTTAAATGTATCTCTTCCAACTCTCTCTCTCTCAGCCTCTAATTTGGTAGATGTCGCAGGTTAAGCAGATCAATAAAGGATTGTATTAAATGCTGCACTCAACCCTCTTAACATATGCTTCAGCTGAAGCACACTGCTTCCTGAGCTTTGAACGAGGCAAGCCATAACTTCATTATAAATGAGTAGAGATCATGTTTCAAATAACATTCAATCATTAAGCACTGCATCAGGAAAATAGGCTGATGAGTTTGTGTGTGCATCTATGTGTGTCTGCATGCACAAACCAATCACATATCTATTTGGGATTAATACATTACCACATTCTTGTAGCCAGAAATATGACCATATGACAAGTTCATTACAGTATAAATGTAATCAGTGAAATCAATTTCCAGAAATGACAGAGAAGCATAGTGTTTGCTGCTTTCTATAACCTCTTATATGGTCATCAGGATTGCGTAATTAAGTAAATGCCCTACAGTTGAAAAAAAGACAAGAGGAAGGAGTTTAGTTTAGAGAAATACAAACCAAATGTTTTCTTTTTTTATTGTTGTAACCTCTGTAGACTCCTCATAAAAATAGTGTTGCTCAAAATAAGGAAAAAAGAAAATTGCTGTTGGAACGATCTCCATAAAGGAAAGTCTATAATTCACACATTCATTTGAATCCCTTTCTCAATAAAGAAAATCTGAAACCATGTTAATGTGTACCTGCAGCAAACCATCCAGTCACTGCAACCGTCTTGTAAGTCTCGCAAACTAACATCCAGTTGAGCCCTTGCGCTACTAATCTGAGGCAACTGTTGTAATGCATTTACTAAATTAGCCCTAAAAGCCACTCAAATCAAAATTAATGCAGTACAGGATCCGAACGAAACAGGAAAAGCAATCAAAATCCAACTCATGAAACTGGATGGAAAAACCAAAGGATAGTCAATCCGATTAGTCAAAAACCAAGAGGAACATCAGAGTAATAGTCAGAAGGTTAAACTCAAAAAGCAAGCAGGATGTCTGTTCTGGAAACATATAGTTAAATGCTTGCTGCAAAACTATGGCGCAGCCCGGGAAAAAAAAAAAAGAAAAAAAAAAAAAACATTTGGCTGGGAGCTGCAGAACAGCAGACTCTGTAAATCCAGCTGCTCCATTCTCTCTTGGTGTCCATCCTGTGTTTTGCAATGTTTTGTTTCCTATCTCTTAAGCCAGTCTCATTTATTGCAAGTATAACATTTGGCACAATACAAATTCTTGGTGCTTTTAGAAGATAAGCCTTTAAAGATCAATCAGTGGACAGTTACTTAGAAAGTTCTCTGTATAAATGGGACTTTACTGCATCATATACAGCGTGGTCTAAAAATCACAGGTTGCCCCTTTTCACACATCTGTCTCCGTTTGCAACGTCGTATCAGCATCATCACATTTTCCCATCTTAAATAAGAGTTACAAGTTAGAAAATAGTTTAAATTCATTTTCACTTTTATATAATCTGTTTCTTGTATCATCCCATAGTGGATTAATTTATATATTTATATTAATATATTTATGTATAAGCATGTACAAGAAAAACAGTCTCATTTTTGCACTGGGTACAAAAGTAATTGCTGTCTTTTCTGTTGTGCATTCTATTGCATGTTTTCATGATGAACAGAATAAAAGACAGAGCAGGAGAAGGCTGTAGGAATGTTATATCTGTGTTTCCTGTACCTTCTCCTTTGTGTGAGTTTTGATCAGGTAGGGCTCAGTGATGGTGCTGATGGGGCGGGGGCGGTGCAGGGAGTTCCCGATGTTGTTCTCTGCCCAAGGAGCAGAGTGTGCTGGTCTGTAGGAGCTGTAGCTGGGTTTGTAGGTGCTCAGGTTAGATAACATCCCACTTTCACCTGGTATACTTGTCCCTGCATGGGTGGTAGGAACATTGTCCTCCATGTGAATGGCCTCTATAGTCCTAGCAGCTGATACCGAGCTCCTTTGCTGGTGCCGTTTACGCAGCTTGTAGAAAGCAATGAGCATAACGGCAGCGAGCAAGGTGACTGCCACAAAGCAGCCTATGATGATCTTGGTTGTCTTCATGACCTCGTCAAGACTGGCAGGTGGGCGTGTCGTTCCACGTACAGTCGGCACAGAGACCTGTCGAGGTGTTTGAAGTAAAACGGTCGGTGTAGAGATAAAAACTGGCTGAAAGACGGAGGGGGAGGCGGTTACCGTCTTTGGCTTGATCACTTCCTGTGAGGTGGGCTCTACTTCCTCCACTGTCACCGTAGTGAAGTAACTTAGGTTAGAAGTGTTGAGCTCAGCCGCAGTCACATTCAGGTAGGCCGAAGCATTGGAGTTGCCAGCCATGTTGGTCACCATGCAGGTGTACACACCTGTATCTGCTGGCAGCACATTGGAGAAGTTTAGTGTCCCATCATTGAGCACTGATATTCGTGGGTGATTAGAGCCATGGGTCAAAACAGTTCCATTAGGCAGGAGCCATCTAACTGATGACATAGGGGCCGTGCGACATTTTAGCTCAGCTACACGTTCAGCAGAGATGTTAAGATCCCTTGGGGCATCCAGTATGAAAGGTGCTGAGCACTGGAAAGTGCTCTGGTCCACCTCCACCAGGTAGCGTCCACGTAGGTAAGCAGGGGTGTGGCAGCGACCACAACAGGTGGAATTAGTGGGAATGTACTCCCTCAGCCACCAAGCCAACCACACAACATCACAGTCACACCGCCAAGGGTTGTGGTGCAAATGGAGCTCCACCAGGTAACTCAAGGGCGCAAAAAGGTCATGGGGCAAAGAGCTAAGGTTATTATGGGCCAGATTGAGCTCAACCAAGGCCGTGACATCATCAAATGCATTTCTCTCTATAGTTGTGATCCGAGAGTTCATAATCCACAGCTTTTTCAGGGATTTCAAACCCCTGAAGGATCCAGGTTTTATCTCTGGAAAGTAGTTCTCAGACATTTCTAGCTCCTCCAGCCCCACCAAAGGGGTCAGGACTGGCATCTCCCGCAGGTTACACATTCCAAGGTTTAAGTATTTCAAGTTGTATAATCCCTCAAAAGCACCCTCAGAAATATACTCCAGCTTCTTTAACTCTCCCAGATCCAGACGCATTAAAGAGGGAACGCGGTTAAATGCGTAGGAAGGTATGCTTTCGATAGGGTTGTTCCTGAGCCATAATTCCCGCAGTTTAGACAAGTACTCAAAAGCGCCAC
This sequence comes from Ctenopharyngodon idella, assembly GCF_019924925.1. Classification (NCBI taxonomy): domain Eukaryota; kingdom Metazoa; phylum Chordata; class Actinopteri; order Cypriniformes; family Xenocyprididae; genus Ctenopharyngodon; species Ctenopharyngodon idella. The sequence goes on along the minus strand of NC_067237.1, from coordinate 28,176,510 downwards.
TTGGGATCACCGTTAATCGGTTGTCGAACAGCTCCAGTGTGTTGAGGCTGTTGAGGCCGCTGAAGGCCCCCACCTCGATCTGCCGAATAGAGTTCCTACCCAGTTGCAGTACCTCCAGGTGACGGAGGTGTTGAAATGTGCCAGCTTCAATTGTCTCTATGCTGTTCTCCATCAGGTTTAAATGGCGTGTGGTGGCGGGGATGCCAGGGGGCACTCGAACCAGGCCCCGCCTGGTGCACACCACCTTAACAAACTGGTTACCACAGGAGCAAACAGCAGGGCAGGTCAGTGGTCCGGAGGGGGTGGCGCACACACTCCACGATCGCACCATGAGGTAGACTGCACAGAGCAGGGCTGCGTTCCAGGCACGGTGCACAGTTACCTGCCACAAGAGACTCATGATGTGGCGCGTTCATAATTCAACATCGCGCGGGATTCGGCTGGGGAACGGAGAACAGTGGCCCTACCCTGGTTTGAGCAAGACTCTGCATCTGTTTGCCATCGACAGTGCAGGATGGTGCTGCGTTAAACACAGAGAGGGAAAGAGAGGGAGAGATGGAGGAAGAAAAAGATAAGTGGAGAAGGGGAAAAAAGCTGACCTACAGAATAAATATGTTGAAATAGAAGGCACCTACCTCATTAGCTCGGAGTTGTCCTTAGTATAATCCTTTATTTTGAAGCAAAACCCCAACACCATTTACTCATGTTTCCCATTAAGATCACTGCACAACATTTTCAGCTTTTTCTCTCATAAAAGTAAAGTGGAGCACGAACTGATTTGACAAAATGGCCCCTATTAATTCCAGAGAGAAGCGGCATTTAGTGAAACTGGTTCAAGGGGTAAGGCCCAGTCAGCTAAGCAGGTGCACGCATCCAGTCAGCTTGGAAAAGATCTCCTCTCAGCTCCCCCATTGATTGTCCTTGGAAGGCGACGCTGAATACCACTGAACAATTTTCACAACACTCCATTGCCAAAGTACATGCACATTAAACCAAGGAAAATATAAAAAGAAAAAAAGAAAAGATAAGGGGGAAAAATCCCAAAGTCTTCTCAGATTTTTCTTTCTCCCTCGCAGTAGACTAAGCCGCTTTTTTTTTTTTTACTTTGCCATCGTCCACCCCCCACAACACTTGTTCAGCTGATTAGCGGTGCACTGATGAATCCAAAAAGGCTAACAGACGCACACTGCGGTCATTCCGTCTTGCTTTTTTAACTCACTCGCTCTCCTGTCTGTCGCTGTAGCAGCTGCGGACTGCCGCGTGCACAGTTAGCAATAATCCATCAATTTCTCCGGAGGGGGGCTTGGGGGTGGTGTTGCGGGAGCAGAAGGGGGGAGGGGGGAAGGAGGACGGGGGAGCAGCAGCGCAGCAGCGGTGAAGCTCTCTCCCTATCCGCCGATCGTTTGCTCCTCGTGCTCTCTCTCTCACTCTTTCTCTGTCTGGCTTCCTCTCTCTCCTTCTTCCTTTCTCTCTCTTCTCAGTATCAGGAAAAAAAAAGGATTGATGCCGCCGTGTGACGTGCGGCTAATTTCAGAGAGATACCTTGCAGAGGATTCCGTAGTTTGCCCTCCCTCCCCCCGTTGTGGATCCTGCGGTATTCCTTTATTTTCCCTTGTCTTGAGGTAGTAAGTTGTGGCAGTTCGCCTGTTCTGGCTGTGAGGCTGCGGGTTGGCAGAGGCTCTGCAGTGGGAGGTGGGCAGCAGAAAAGCACGCGAGGGAGAGAGAGACGCGCAAACACGCTCGCGCACACACGCGGCAGAGAAGACTGTCAACGGCGACAGTGGCGAGAGCAGCGGTCCTCACCTCCAGCGCTCACCCTCCTCTCTGTATTTCTCTCTGTGTGACTGAGTTGCAGGCGGCAGAGTCTTTCTCCTCCTTTTGTCCTTCAGTGGAAACGTGAATGTACTGCTGACGCATCCCGCTCAGAGCAGTGCATTGGTTTGATGCAGTGTTCTTGTGTATTAACACATTCTCCCCCTCCTCGCTGAGTGTACTGCCTCTCTTTCTCTCTCTCAGACACGCACACACCAATACACTCTCTAAGTCTTCCTGATTCACTTTTCACTCTTTTTCCTTCTCATTATTAGATTTTTTTTTGTCCCCACTTACCTTGTTTCTTTCCCCTCTCATTATTTTGTTTCTCCTTCATCTCTGTCCAAACTTCTCTCTCATGCTATCTTGCGCACATACTCTTTCCAAGACTTTCCACTGTACACACTCTTTCCTCACATTTTCATTGTTAATCTATTTTGCTCTTTTTTTTTTGCTTCATTTCTCTTAGTCTGACTTTCTTCTTTCTCTCTGAAAACCTTCCTGTAGTATATAGTGGTGTTTCAATGGTATCATTTAATTTTAAATTTGAGAACTATGGAAAGGGAGAAGAGCTTCTTGGAAATACCATTATGTAAAGTACATATGCAATAAGAATGTATCTTCATACTTTTATTTGAGTACTTTAGATGAAAACAGACAAGCAAATTAAGATGCATGAGACAATAGAAGGCTCCCAAAAATCACTGGTGTGACACTATCTTTGTGTGTTTGCTGACTGTGCTTGCATTGGTCAGTCTTAAGAGACACCACAGAAACACAGACTAGTGAGAAAGAAGCAAAAGAGAAGAGTGTGGCTTGGAGATACAATAAAGCAACTTGAGTGGGTCAGGAAATACATAAGGTAGAGGTGTGTGTGCTGTAATTACAAACCTTGAACAAGACAATTTCACCTTCCTCTGCCTAATTGTAAATGATAAATACTGTTGCCATAATTAACTTTCCCTTATGTTGTTTCAACCCTTATAATTTCCTTTTTCCAATGTAGCACAAAAGCAGAATGTGCAGGTTCCATACAACAAAAGTGAAGGACAAAAAAAGAGACACAACTATTGCTCTGTTGCACTGGCCGATAGTTGTCTTGAATTTATGCTGCCACCTATCTGTCTGGATGTATTTTTGCACAAGCTAATGTTTTCCACCAGGAAAAGTGTCTACTAATAGGTGGGTTACTGAGAGAAATGAATAATATTATTGTATAATCATTTTAAGAAGTATTGGGGTGGTCATGTTATCTTAACACATCTGCCTCCATGAGGCAACCAATTGACTATATGCACGGAGCATTCTTTAGAACTTCCGCAATAACATAAGCCAGCTGGAAAACTTCTGGTGAAATGTCACTTGCTGGTGTGTTGAGCATCAATAGTGTAATACTTAGTTTATAATCAAAATATAGTCACTTAAATAGTCAGGCATAGCATTAATTTTGTTATTCAAACATAAGACGACATAAAAATAAATAAAGACGTACCTCAGTGTTCCTCCTCGGCTAAATTCAATTCGACCATCAGTTTTCACACTTTCGTGTAAAAAAAAAAAAAAAAAAAAAAAAAGTATCAAAAATTAAATATTTTTTTGTGCACTTTAGGTAGATTCATTGAATAAAATGTGAGTTTTCACAAGTGTGCCAAAATCATTGAGCTTGCGCTGCACTGACTGACAGCTGCTGAGGGAAAGTGCAGTGCTTGCTTTCTGTGTAATTCATTCACAAGAAAAGTTATTGTTTTTCATGAGATTTTGTGAGTACACATTGATGAAATGTATTTTTAAACCTAGTTATTTTATAATGTTTAATATTTATTCAAAAGCGAAAAGTGAAAAACTATTACAGTAAATGGCTAATATATGCGCAAATAAATGCTACTCTGCCGCCACCTGCTGGTTATAGTGGTAATTCATGTTTTTATTTTATTTTTAAATACGTGTTTTCTATCAAATGTTGGATTTCCTACATTTTTAAACGTTTGGTTTTACAAATAGGGAGAATCTATGAAGGATGAACAAATAATGTTTGTGGTCATCACATTAAAAATAACATTTGAAGTACTGGTAAAAAAATGCATGTGCGTGTCTAATTACAGACACGGCATTTCTTAAACGGCATTTCTTAAACAATAAAACTGGTTTATTGGCAAATTAGGTAAATGTGATAACTGCATTAAAATATGAATACAACATTAAAAAGTCAACCACTGATGGTTTTGTGTCGATATACAGCGAGTACAGAATGATCAGCTAACAGTTCACCGGAAATGCCCAAGCTGGCTTAACGACAACCAGGAACTAACCGTGCATATAGTCAATTCCATATAAATTGAATCAGCTTTATTTAGCCCAGGCTACTGATATGACAGGATCTCATGTGAGTGTACATTATTTTGAATACATTTTTCAACAGTACATTTTCTTTGCACAAAACTTCTTTAAAAAAATAAAATGAGGAAAAATGTTTATTGTTCCTGTCTATAAACATTTGCACATTCGTGCCTAGTACAAATGAAAGTCCTAATCTGTTAAGCTTTCGTTTCTGTTGCATTTAAAGTCCACAAATAGGCAAATAATTCTTACTTGAAATAAAACGGCACAAATGTTCTTAAGTGAGCACGTGCTGATATTCATTTTTCTCATGCTTCCAGTGGCTCTACATAATGAGGTTTTAGACCACTGAACTGGCCTTCTGTGCTTCTGTCGTCTGGAGAATGAGCAGCAGTGCTAGGTGACATCACACAAGAGACAGCTCTCTCAGGGGTCTTAACACCTCAGGAGCCCAGCTGAGTTCAGTCAGGACCACTGCTGATCACATCAGCATGCCCATGTTAGCCAGACATTACATTTCTACTACATGCTCATCTGCCACAAATGTGGACTTTAGTGCTGACTTTATTCATCCGTCCAACCAAATCACTTTTCATAACATTGCCCATCACTTCCCCTCTCTATCCTGGCCACCAGAGGAAGTGACATTTTTAAATCCTGTGCACCAGACCGAAACACTTTAAACTGCACCTTTTAGTCCAGACCCAGTGATGGTAAGCACTCTCGCCTTCATTTGTTATAGCTGCCGAGTAGAGCTGCCAAAAGCACTGAATGGTACTTTTGGATGGTGTCTTATCATCTGTTACAGAGTTATATGAAGAGTCATAGCACTGTTGGCTGAAGCACCATGGAGCTTTTGCACACCAGGGAGCTATATGAATTATCCTAGCCTGGGTGTACAGCCAATGCTTTGACCCCCCTATTTAACAACTCACCAGTGGAGGTAATTGATGTCCATGGTGCAGATCCCAGTGCTAATATCATTATAGAGGTCATATGCGTGGAAAGGTCAGGATGGAGCATGCGAGTTCTTCTACGATTCGCTCTGCTTCACAGTGAGCTGCTGAGTTTATTGGAGGTGTCAAACGGCAACCATACAGCAAAGCAGCAAGGCGGAAAAGCTACACTTGCTGAAGAGACTGCTAATGATTTATTGCTAATGAATATAGAGGGAAAATTTACATTTTCCTTCCTGACTGACTACAACATATCTACCATCTTTCTTTTAGTATAAGCAGTTTTTGCTTTACTTCATTAATTCGCTGTATGTCCAATGAGACTACTTTTAGTGGTCACAAAGTCGTCAGATACTTGAAATTATGTTCATTACACATTTTTCAAGATAGCATTGATAGCATTGTGTCACACCGTTTTTATTTCATAATTTATTTCATAAGCGTTGTCACTCTGGCTTATTTGTGATTGTAGAAACTTTTTATAACTGCCCTCAATCTGGCCTACATGGAAAACTAGCTCTACATGGAAAAAAGTTGATATATTTTAGTACCTAAAACTTTTTTAACCCAGCAGAGTGCTAACTGGGAAAATAAACTAGCTCAAAATGTTCTTTTCAGTGTCATATGAAATTGTAAAATAGCGAAGCTCTCTCATGGGACTTGTGATCAAATATTTCCCCTTTCGCAGAGATACCATCACAAAATGTTCACCACAGATGGAAGCCTTCAAGTCACAGCTTTTTTTATTTTTATTATTATTATTATTATTTATTTACTTTTATTTCAGAACACAGTCAACATACATGACACAAATTAAACCAGAGTTTGCATAAGTACAAAAGAGAGATAAGTCAGTGTTTTTTTTTTTTTTTATAAATAGTGGTGTTCTGTATATTAATTTGGTGTCAAATTAATGTTTTTCCCCCACAATCAATTATTAAAAATAACATATTAAAAACTGAATAGATTTAGTTACACCCCTTGACTTGTATGTAAATTCCATAATAAGACATGCAAATTTTTTCAGCTTTTCTTAGATGTTTGATATGTGACTTATTGTGATTCAAGTGATTAAATATTCAGCATATCAGATAATTAATTTGATTTGAAATTTAATTAATTTTCAATCCTAATATAACTATATGCACCACAAAGTGAATATAATAGCTTGGCTGCAATGACTGCAGTTGCTGTGACAACAGTTTGCGTGCATTTGAATATTGGTTTTGGTCGCATGATTTTTTATTTTTTTTTTACATTGAACTGAAATAAACCGGGTGTTTTAGATCAGCGATTCCCTACCAGGGGTGTATGTACAGAACCCTAAGTGGATTAGGTATTATACTGCTGTTACTTAAGATGATTTTGATTTTGCTTTATAGAACTTAGATTAAAATAACAAATTTTATATATTTTATTTCACTTGTTTATTATTATATTTTATTTTATATCATGTTTCACTTCCATTTTAAGAAAATACAATTTGTAAATATGTGCAATGCAGTTGTGTGTATTACACTCGTAGCTGAATATGTGTTCTTGGAATAAATACATAGTGTAAAAATATCTTATAGAAACTCCCATTGGATTCTAATGTTTCCGTGCCAGCTTATAGATCAGCTCTAGAGACCTTAAGTGCGTGTTTGAGAACATGAGTGTGGTTTTCTTTGGTGACCTGGTTGTGGGTAGTTGGTAACAAACACATGGTGGGGGGGTTGGAAGGGTAGATAGATGGAGGATGGCGGCTGAAATGGGCCCATGTCGATATTGTTCCCTCTGTTCCACATCCCCAGATCCCTCTCTCCCATGCAGATTGAATATGTGGCATGCTGCGTCCCAGTTTCTGTGGCAGTCATATTTGGCGGTCACTGTGAAGGGTGTTAGTGAGCCACAGCGGCCGAGGGGAGTGGATTGTGATGACACCACAGCGCATTCAGCCTGAATATCGGTCAAACTCTGCCTCCATAACATTTAATAGTACTCGTCGTATACACACTTCATTACGGTAATTACTGCAGAGTGCTGATCATAAGACATGTTCTGCGTTCCGGTTGGGAGGGGAAGGGGTTCTGATGGGCGATCAGTGAAAGCGTTGAGAGTGAGTGAATGAATGAATTGGCTCCTGGCTACGAGGCTGTGGATCCTCTATGCTTAGCATAGCATGTTAGCAAAGTGCTGCTCTCAGGACTTTGGGTTCAGTAGGATCGATCTGGGCTGTAATGATGAAATCCCTTTCTGCTCTCCTCACCCTCCATTTTTTGGAAGGGGGAGGTTGGTTTGATTTATTAGCTGTCTAAATTTGCTCACCCTCATCGACCCTGCTCATGGTGTCATGTAGAGATGTGGGTGTTGCTGAAAGGTGAGGGTCGACACTACTTTATCTCTCTATTTGCCCTATGATCAGTTCTGCTTGACTTACAATGAGCAGTGGTGCCAGTATCTGTTTTTACATCCAACTATGAAACTCAATACACCTAACTGGCCATTGTCCAGATCTTTTATAATTCAGGTCAGTTTTATCAGAAAATTAGATTTTCTGTCCTGATCGTCTGAGAGTAAAGGGATATGAGATTACTAATATCTCCTTTTAATTGGTATGCCAAAGGTGAGCTTGTTTCAGTGCTTGTTTATCATGAGGAATCAAATTTCCCTTCATCTTTTGAATAAAAAGGGCTTGATGCACTATAAAAACATACTGTAACTTTCAGAACTCAAAACTTTGAGTTTCGAAGAAGACCATTTTTTTTGCAGAGTATTTGAAATTAGTCTGTCAATACAGTTACACTACTTTTTAAAAGTGTGGAGTCATTCAAATCTGTTATGCTCACCAAGGCTGCAATTATGTGATAAATAGTTACAGTGATATTGTGAAAATTTGTTGAAATAGTATTACAATTTAAAATAGCTGTTTTTTATTTGAATATACTTTAAAATATAATCTATTCTTGTGATGGCATCATCACAGTCATCAATAGGGGCTTTCACACTGGAGGAACTTTTTCATAGTTCCTAGAACTATTGGCTGAAGTACCCAGATTTTGCCGTATTCGCACCGTAGGAACTAGGAATGATTTTACTTCTCCTTTTAGGGCAACTAAATTAGCTCCTGCTTCAGAGCAGGGTACAAATCAGCACTATAGGAACTATCAGTGACGTGAATGTATGTTGATTGGTCAAACTCATTTCAAACACCGGTACCCGGCATTAGCAGTGTAAACATATTTACTTCACAAACATGGAAAATAGCGATAACGGCATTTACCTGTTGTCTGCAGGGTTGTGTTATTTTCTCCGCCTCGATGGTATGCAATACTGAAAGTTGTCATAGGAGGTTTCGTCTCTTAGCCCCACTTTTTGCTCTTTCAGTTGCATAAACATTCCATCTCCATTATCGTGAAATCCACGACACACAACAAACACAGCTCTGGTCACGACATCCACCATCCACCGGTTTTTAGCGTTTGTAAATGCCGCGCTTAAAGATGTGTGCTGACGGCCACTTCAGAATTCCTATTCCCGGTGCGAATACAACCAGGAACATGGCCCGGGGGAGAAATTAGTTCTTGGGGAATTATCCTAGTTCCTAGAACTGAGTTCCTAGAACTATTCGGTGCGAAAGCCCTTAATGTTGAAAACAGCTTAACATTTTTGTGGAGAAAAAGATACATTTTTTCAGGATTCTTTGATGAATAGAAAGTTAAAAGAACAGTGGTTATTTAAAATATATATATATATATATTTTTTTTTTACATTATAAATGCATTTACTGTGACTTTTGACCAATTTGATGTTGCTGAATAAAAGTATTAATTTATATAATAATTTGGTTACACTTTATTTCACAGTGCCGTAGTTACATTGTAATTACTCAAATAAGTACTGAGTACTAATAATTAACTACATGTATTTACTATAGAGTTACAGTTAGGGTTTGGTTTAGGGTTAGTTACTTACTGTTATTACTATAGTAAGTACATGAAGTAACGTGTAACTACGGCACTGTAAAATAAAGTGTTACCAATAAATTTATTTCATTTATATGCAATTTTTATCTGCAAATTAAACTTATTAAACTTTATTTCAAACTTTCAAACAAAGTTTCTCTTGACAAATTTTAGTCCTGTAAAATTGAGTTGCATAAAATTTTTACTAACATTATTAGCTGACCTCAGGGGAAAATTAATAATAAATAATAATGAAACATACATATGTATGATATGACCCCTTCAAGTCACTGATTTACTAACACTACCTTACTAAATAGCAATAAAATAAGTTAAAGCTGTAGTTTCACTTCCGGCTATAAGATTTAAACATTTTCATATCACATTTAGGCCTATTTAAAAGTGCACAATGCAGCTTGATGTATTGCATGGAATTACAGTTGAGTGAATTCTGAATTAGCTCTTTAACAAATGTCTGGTTTTCTCAAATATCCTTAATCTGCACTCTCAAAATCTGCTTGCAGCAGTTGCCTGCACGACTCATTTAACATAAAAACCCTTTGTTTCAAACAGAATTATTCATTCAGACACTGTGGGAGTGCAGCTTAAGATTTCAGCAAAATCTATAAGTCTATGAGCATGTTCTTAACGGCGCCACTTTATCTTGCTTTTGTTTTCGTCCCCAAGTACTCAAGCCTGGCTAATCGTATTTGCGATTCTGATTTCTTCAGTGATTGATTTTGCATGTCTGAATTAAAACTCACTTCCTGCTTCCTGTTGATTAATGCTGTGTTTGCAGAACAGATTTAGTTGATCTTGTTGTTCGTAGACTAATGTCCTTAATTATTTGGGGACCTCATTTGGTGTGGCATGGTTTTGCACAGATGATTAAGGGCGCCTGCACATCAGAGAAAACTCTGGGCGTTTGACGGATAGGAGTGGCAAAAATGTTTATTGAGAGTGGGAAAAAAACAGGTCACTTTTAAATCAAGTCAGGATACAGAAAATTGGATTTTCAAAAGCACAACCGGACTCGGCTCTATATAATCCTCATTGGTCAACCTCATTGGATGCCTACTTTTTTGAGTGTGTTGTAGTTTTAAAAATATTAAAAAGTTAAAAATTCATGACAGAGCACCACTTTTCAAACCGTTTTCATTGTTCCTTCATGTCACTGTTCCATTCAAATCAATGGATTTGTAGTTTCTCTGAAGCAGCGTTAACTCTAATGTGTAGACACCCTAAGGCTGAGTTCATAAAGAAAAGAGCATAACTCTTGGTTCCAGTTTTTGCTGCATATTCACTGTAATTAGTCCCCAGAGCTGGTGGCATTACCAATAGCAGGATGATGGTGGTGATGATTAATTGTCCATTTATGGTTTCTGTACTGTTCACCATCCATTTCTTTTAATGAAAGTATGTTGATATTAAGCAATCAATGATACATTGGTAATTGGCAACACACTTTGTTTCCATTTACTACATTTCTGCTGCTTAAGCATTTTATTCTAGACAATCTATATACCTCTACAGCTTGAACTCCTAAACTCTGTCATGGAAACATGACCCTCACAGTGCATTATGGGAATTCTCTAGCTATTGAGTGTACATCGGTTGTACGCTCGTTATTGTGGTGCGTTGTGGGATTGAATTTGTGCACTCTGTAATGTCCACTACAGTTTCGGACACCACTACAAATGGCTGTTCCCTCAAATAGTGCCCTATTTAAGGGTATAGGGGGACGATTTCGGACACAGCCCAAGAATGATCTTCATTTCAACGTTTATGTCTTATAATTATGTCAGGTGCAGCTCTTTGGGGTTCTGGGGAGTGCGAGCGGGCACATGACGGAACCGAGTCCAGGGTGAGGCTGTTACAGTAAGATTAGAAAACAAAAACATGTTTCATACACTCAAGTTTGTCTTGAAGTAAGTTACATGCAGTGTGTCAGTAACTGATTTCTTTAGTTTTGGCTAGTGCAGCATCTACTTCACTTTCTCTTGAGGCCTGTGGAGTGGGTGTTTCTACACTCAATGAATGACTCTTGGCACCATCAGTGAAGCCCTGTAAATGGGTCTTCACTAAGTCACGAATACAAATAACTTTGCCAGCCACAGTCTCTAGGAGCTTAATGAGGAACTTGCCTGGTATTTCATTTTCACTCTGTTTTGGGGCCATTGAGCTGCCCTGCTCAGGAACTGTCCATTGACTGCCCTCCTGCTTTATCTATAGAGTAGCTGTTCCCCGTATAGGAAACTCAGTCCCTGGGTAGCCTAATTATGAAACTCCTCTCCTGTCTTTAGCTCAGAAGGAAGGTTCAGGTTTCCTGAAGCTCAGAAGGAGAACACCTGTCCTGAAGTCCTCCTGTGTCTGGGTTCTGATACACTAGGACAGGAACTATCTGTTGAACATCACAATGCTGATTTGTAGATTCATAGAGGTATGTTAGTTTTGTCTATCGTATCTATCGATCGATCGCCACTGCAACCAATACTTATATATTCTTATGAGATTTGGTTGGATCCAAGAATATGTTCCAATGTTATTGCTGATATTTATAAATTTGTCAACTTGTTGAATATATTGTGAACCTTTTTATGTTCATGAAAGTATCATTATTGAAGGGTAGTGTGAATGTTAAAGCTTTAGGCTGTGTAGTAGACCATATAAGTTTGGTAGCAAAACTAGGAATGGACTAATCCATTGCTGTCAATAAAACAGGAGCTATGGATCTCTCCCCAACAGGACTGTGCAAACTGGAAATCAGAAAAAGTCTGTGAACTGTGGCTCATTTTCATTCTAATAGCACGAGTCTACCCTGCATATATGCCCCACATATAGTCTCCAACGTCTTGAGTCTGGTATTCCTATGTGCCATCGGAAATGAGGGAATCTCCCATGAAACAATCAGCCTCATAGTTTCAAGGATCCTTTTTATATTTCCTCTCCAGTCATATGCAAATGCTACATTTGCATGCAGAACTGAGATTGGCTGCTCGCAATTAACATTCTGGTAATGTCTGAATTCATTATCCTGGTGTTGCTCTGCCAGCAGTTTGCAGTAAAAAGGGACTTTGTCAATGTTTGATGTTTGGTAAAGAGATGTTAATTATAGCTGCACGAGACCCTGATTCTCTCTGACTTTCAACCGGAGCACAAAAGGCTACTGTGAATGATTTCAGACAGCAGACTTTTGCTTGTTATTTGGCGATCCTTTAAAGTAGTAAGACACAATCAGCATTTTCAGCTTTACTTCGGTGGGAGGCCATAAATGAATAGTCAAGTAAATTAATTAAACATTGACAGAAGGGGGCCAGAGTTTCTGTTGATACATGAGCCTGGCTCTGCTGCATATGGCTGCGTCCGTAGTTTCTGTCATAAACAATACGTTTGCAATGAAAAGTCTCTTTGATATTATATAAACTGATATAAAATATACCATGTATACAAATATACCATCTAGTGGATAACCTGATACACTTGCTAACCTGATAAAGCTTCAGTATATGGCAGTGAGAAAGAAAGAAAAAATTTCATGTCATTCATAAATTGATGCCTGGCTCATCTAGAAGGGTGTTAAAGCAGTAAACCTGGTACTTTTAGACTTTGGCACAGACTTTGAGAATGATTGGTCCTTGTTTTTGAGATGTAAAACCCTTGAGATTTGGCACTAATAGGGGAAACCAAAGACTTCTGGAAAAGGAAGAGAATATGTATAGTCTCCATCAGACATCTTTCTGTGTTCCTGTAGCTCAGGGGGTGAGGATGACATTAGCAATGGCAAGGTCAAGAGTTCAATTCCCAAAGAACTCATGTAGTGATAAAATGTATAGCTTGAATGCACTGTAAGTCACTTTGGATGAAAGCTTCTGCAAAATGTGTGAATGTTTGTTTGTTTATTTATTTATTTTGACAATGTACTTTTGACAATAAATGCATTCTAACATAAATGGCCATGCACTTTTGCTGTGTTTTTTGGCCATGTTTCTATATTAATTCTGTGAATCTTTGGCTAGACAGAGAATCGATTCGATTCACGATTCATAGGTGTTCGATTCGATTCAAGAACGTTTTTTGAAAATTCCGAACGATTCGATTTGAAAAGATTCACATTAAAATTCGATGCGATTCGATTAATTCGATTCAATTCTGCATTTTTTCTGCATTCTAGGGTTATTGAAATGCTTTCCTCAATGTGTCTTAGTCAGGGTGCAAATTACACAGTGGCCTTCAGGAGGTCAGAGAGTAAGGTAAAAAAGCAACCTTTTGTCCATTGTTAATGTAACCATGTTAGTTCTTAATGATGCTACATAACTTTATTTTAATAGCCTAAAAGTTGGTATTTGTAGAAATTTACATAGGCCAAAATTTTAAAAGGCTTTAAAAGTATTGTTAGTTCATGTTAAATATAGTGCAGGATAGTGTTAATGATTACACAACCTTATTAAAGTGTTCCAGGTACATTAAACGTACTAATGCTTACATGAAGAGACTACCTTAGAATATCATGCACTTTTCCAACTAATCCTAAACTAACTTTTCTTCACGGAATAGTTATAAAAGCCCTCTTAGTTCTCTTTATACTGATAATTTTCCTTACGATGATTCAGAAAGAAAATGCGCTGGTTTGTCGCTGTAGTAACGAACACAACTTTAATGCGCATCTGACTGATGGATAAACCGTACGCTCTTATTTCAGTGTTGTTAATTTTGTAGTTATTTCAGCAGTTTCCTTCGTACATTCAGTTTAACAACATTAAGTTAAATTTCATTTAGCATTCATTGGAACTGTGCGTAAGCTGCATTTAGACACATTATATGTGTTTGGTCCGTCCATGCAATAAATGTGCGCCCTTGAATAACCGGGGTTTACTTCAACTGCTCAGGTAATGTCAATATGACCCACTTCCGTAAAACTTAAGTATTTTATCTTATAGAAAATAACGGTGACGTTTCCACGTAATGAAAGCTTTTTATTTCAACAGTAGTGACCACCAAAAGACCTGGCAGCTTAATCAATGGCTTGAACGGTTTGACTCAGGAGGACTATTGCTGTCTTAATAGAGAGCTGTCATCTGCTCATGTGAATAGCAGTAGTGGCCGCCCTGAGGAGAGCTCAAACGGTCAGAGCTACAGACGGAGCGCGAGCGCAATCCAGTGAAAGGTGGTCAAGAGTGCAGCCGCGCGTATCTGTGAAGGAGAGCTGTGAGGGCGCGAATTACGGTACACAGCGTCTCCCATCAATTCGTGCATGTAGTAATTTAATGTTTATATATTTTAAAGCACTGAATCGCTATAGAATCACAATTAATCCGATTCTTAGCATTTTACATCGATTATCGACCAAAATGAACGATTCACGATTCAAAAAACATGTTTCAAGATCGATGCATATGCATCGTCAGGATTTGTAATCGATGCATCGAGAAAACGAGTGAATCGTTACACCCCTAATTAATATCATGGTCATTTAGTATGTACACTACCGTTCAAAAGTTTGGGGTCGGTTGGAAGTTGCTAATTTTTTATTTATTTATTTTTTAAATGAGTGTCTTATGCTTATTTATTTGAAGTAAAAAAAAAAAAAAGCTGTAAAATATAGAAATATAAAATAACTTAGAATATATTTATTTAAACTACAATAAAAGAAAACTGTTTTCTATTTTAATATATTTTTTAAATTTATTCCTGTGATGGAAAAGCTGAATTTTCAGCATCACTATCCCAGTGTTCAGTGTCACATGATCTTTCAGAAATCATTCTAATATTCTGATTTGTTCTGCTTTTTTTTTTTTTTTTTTTGTGGAAACCATGATGCATTTTTTAAGTTTTTTTTTTTTTTTTCAAAAGAACAACATTTATTTGAAATAGAAGTGTTTTGTAACAATATGAAAGTCTTTAATGTTTCTTTTTGATCAATTTAATGCTGAATAAAAAACTCACCTTAAACTCACCCCAAACTCCTCTTATATTATACATGTCTTCTGTTGATGTTTTTTAAATAAATAGTGCAAATTGAACTAGAAATCACATTCGGGTGTCAAAATGTCACACAGTCCTCTCCAAACGGTGATACTTTAATGGTTTTCCTCTTTCAAATACAAGCGATTTAAAGTGAATTCAGCCTTTCAAAGAGCTCAGTGTGTTTGTATGGATGGAGGCCAGCCTGACTCACTCCAGCTACACAGAAGCTACTGAGGGGCAGTGAGAGTTGAGACAGGTGAAAATATGATTGAGGGCTCAGCGATAAATCCTGTAAACTGGAGGTTCTGACCTGTGGTAATATGTTTCCTATGGCAATGCAATTCTGGATTTCCCCGAGGTGCTCCGGGCCTCTATGGAAGAAAAGCATTCAGCAGCTTTCTCTAAATTGAAGTCAATAACGGTGAGCCGTTTATTAAGTGTTCTCAGATACTCTGGGCAGCTTCTGGAAGGGCTGCGATTGAGTTTTGAAAATATAGCAGACAAATAGGAATTGATCTATCGCCCCGCAGATGAAAAAGGCAACAAAATACAAATATCAGCTTTGGAGCGGTAATCAAATGTTTCAGCTAGGCTGTTTTATGAATATATTCAATACAAACATTTTCATCATCCCTTTTAATATATTTGCCTCTTTTACTTGGATTACAGGATTACAGAAGATTGTATTGGCTCTATACTGACTCATTTCACATACAAGCTTAATGTGCCGAGCTTTTAAGATTCATACAGGGGAGGAGAGCCAGTGTGGAAGGAAATATGTCTTGTTATTGAGATACAGCCAAACTCACTCAATCTCAGCAAAAGTGCCAGAGACGTCAATACTTTTACCTATTGACCCCATGAAATGTGTTATAGGTACTGAGTTAATTGTTTTCATCAGCGGCTTTAAAGCATTTTCCCTTTTTTACAAGTATGCAGATTTTACGGTCGACTGATCCTTGAGTACTGGAACATTAATTATTTTGGATTAGTCTGTTCAACATTAAAGGGGGGGGGGTATCACACACAGTTTCTGCCAATCTCATGTTAATCTTGAGTACATCTAGAGTAACAATGCATCCTATATATCTCCGAAAAGTCTTTCGTTTTATCATATTTCTAAAAGATAGATACGCTAAACCGAGTCTTTCCGAAAAAAGCCGAGCTCCTGGAGGCATGTCTGCCGTCAGTGCCGTGGGCGGAGCTAAAGAGTCACGAGCGCGCGCAGCTTTTGCGTAGAGATCGTCTGCTAGCTTCGACATCATTATAAATACAAAGGGAACAAAAACAATCGTGATGTTTACATTTTATGCACTTGCGCGCCGATTGCCAACAGAACACAGACATCTGATGCACCTTTACTCACCACCCGCGATCTGCAAATCCAGCGCCGAACTGGGACTTGTTTACAAAGTATTCATCACCAAAATCCCGGGAACAAACAAACACATGCACAACTCCATTGCTGCCCTGGAAAAACAAACTTCATCCACTGTTCCCTTAACGCTGGGTTCTTTTGGAAGCTGAGTTCCCTCACAACCAAAAACACACTCCTTTGGTGACAGGAGCTGCGTCTCATTTCGAAGGGCTGCGTCCTTCGGAGATCGCATTTGAAGGCTGAATACTTCATCAAGGATATCATATTTAAGGCCTAATCCTGGCTTAATCTAAGCCCTGTCTGTGGAACCAGGCCTAATTCTTGTTTACTGAAAAAGTAAGTGTTTATGCTTACAAGAAAGAAAAAAAAAAACTTGTAAGTTTATTTTTCTTACCCCACTGACAGATTTTTTTCTTGTTTTAAGCATAATTTTTTAATTCTCTAGAAAACAACCTTAAGTCATTTTGCTTCTCAAGTAAATGTATCTTGATTTAAGAATTGTTAGATCATTTTAATGGAAAACGTGAAAAATGTTAAGCAAGAAAACATTTAGTAAGTTATAGTGCCATCACTTTGATTTAAAAAAAAAAAAAAAAAGTGATTAACTGATATATTTTAGTGATTTAATTTGAAAGTGGAAATGTTATTTTTGAAATTAATGACATATAAGCTGTGGAACAATTGCTGTTGTGACAAGCCTAGTATGAACCAGATTAGCAGTATTGTGATGTGAATTTATCATCATGTTCATGTGATGCATTGACTTGGATATTAGACAGGTTTTGTTTTGGATAAAGTCTCTTCAAATGTGCTATTTGTGGCATGTACTTTAAAACGTACAGGTCTGAAACAACTATTTACCCTTCTTCATATATGTACCTTATTATTTTTCAGTGCTCATAACACATATGAATGCTAAATCAAGCGAATACTAACTCTTTGACTGCGTCATATTTTTGTCATATTCTGTACTGTACCAGACTTGGATGGAATGTAATTCTAAGTTATCTCTCACCTGACAGAGGCCATTAGCCTGATAACTTAACGTTAACATTTCATTTAAACACGAAGCGCATTGGCATGGTTAAATCCTGCAGGCCCTCGAGCTAAATGACTGGACAGTTGCATGAGGGCTTTGTTGGGTGCTTTGGAAAGGAGGGCTGTACGAGTTTAGCATTGCAATTGGAATCGATTTCCAGACATGGCCCATTACATGTGGATGCACTTCACCTCTTGAAAGCCAGGATGACACACTCTCATACACAGCACTAAACCTTTCTCTCAGGAGACACCGGCTCTGTGACCTAACCTCTTTAAGTAACATGCCTTATACTTGCGTCACATTCAGCTGATGGCTGTTTACTACTGCTTACATGCATGAAATATGACAGGAAAGTGTGCCTGTCATAGAGGCATGCCATTAATTATGGACGTTTCAGTGACCTTTGAATTTATCTGCATATTCCAGGGTAGTTATTAAAAGCATAGTTATGTTTTTAAAGGGACAGTCTCCTACATGGCCTTGTACGGTGATGATATCAGTTTTTAATACCATGGTGCAGATTCATTACCCTATTACCTGTTCCATGGTATTTATATGGTACTTCAAAGATATAACACCTATTGTACAAAAAATGTACTGTGACGGTAACATTATGCAGTGATAGTAATACCATGGCACTTTTATATATGCTATAGTACTGAAGTCTCATGGTATTTATACAATACTTCTAGTAATAGAATGGTATATGTCCAAAAAAACCACGGTACTTTTTATAAATGTAGTATATTTGGTATTTACATGGTACACTCCAAAAAATACTGGGTTAAAAACAACCCAAGTTGGGTTTAAAATGGACAAACCCAGCGGTTGGGTTAAATATTTGCCCAACCTGCTGGGTAGTTTTATTTAACTCAGCTATTGTTTAAAAATTACTATTTTGCTTGCTTAAAATGAACCCAAAGTATGTTGGAAATTAACATTTATTATGTTTAATAAATGAACATTTATTAATAAGTTTAATAAATAATAATTAAACATTTATTAAATCGCTTATTAATAAATGTTCACCTTTTGACTATTATTGTTGCCTCTAGTAATTATGTGTCTGATTTTTAATTTCCAACCTATTTTGGGTTCATTTTAAGCCAGCCATATAGTAATTCTAGTTGGGGTAAATAAAACTGCCCAGCAAATATTTAACCCAACCGCTGGGTTAAAACAATGGATGGGTTTGTCCATTTTCAACCCAACTTGGGTTGATTTTAACCCAGCATTTTTAGAGTGTACTCTCCATGGTACTTCCAAGAATACCATATTACAACCATGGTACATATCCAACAACAACAAAAAAGGTACCATAGTATGACATTTTGGTAATATAACATGGTATTTTTGGAAGTACCATGAAAAAACCTTGATAAATTAATTTCAATTAAAGAAATGTTTAGAATTTTTACTCAAATAACTGTAAAGATGTTATAATAAAAACCTGTTGTAAAATATACAGGCACCAATATGCCATCCCGTAATACTGGAAATACTGTCACCCTACTTTTAGTGATTTATTTATTTATTTTTATTTATTTATTTTTTTACAGTGTATGGTACTTATCAAAGAACCGTAGTATTGCTGCAATATTTACTTTTAGAGAAATATGTCCAAAATGGCAATACTACTATATGATACATGTCCAAAACAAATATTAGTACCATGTCCTAAATAGTACCACAGTATCATGTACAAAAATATAAATAACATATAAAAGTATAAAATATAAATATAAAATATCAAAACATTTTAGCATGGTACCATGTCCAAGATTATTATGTTATCTAAGAAGAATAAATGCCAGGTAGTGTTGCATGGAGAGTAGTTGCCTAGTAAAACAAGGTTTTAAGCTCATGATGGCATCTCTCTCTATTTCTCATGTGTGCACAGTCTCTCTTTACTCAGCAGAAGGTGGCACTGGGCGTTGTGTGATGCCATGTGCCGCTATGCCTTGTCCAACACTGGCATCATGCCCACTCCTTCCTCTGCTCCGCTGGCATGTCAAGGAGCTCATAGCCTCAGGGGAGTGTATGCGTGTATGTGTGTGTGTATCTGAATGAGAGAGTGATTCCCTTCTGCATCTTTTAAAACATGCTATATTTATGGAAAAGGGTGTGTGTGTGTGCATGCGTTCGTGTGTGCACATGAGCATATGACAGCCCCATGGCTCTGGATTTGTGAAGATGATAAATGTGGGGTTGTTTCACACCCTGGCCTGTCTGAGCACTATTTAGTGAGCAGAAGATTGTCCCTGACAGGACATCGTCCCCGTCAGCCAGCATCTCTGGGCTTCAGCACTTACCTTCCAGTAGCAAATCCTTAACACAATTACTACTGAATAACAGGTCCTCTTCCTTTTATTAAGACTAATCGCTGCTTATTAATGAGAGGGGCGCAGTGCTCCGCCCACGAGTGTCAGAGAAAAATGAGCTACTAGTTTCAGTCTACTGGCCTTTTTTCGTTCCCGTAGGCATGTAGTGCAAACTACATCATTACTGCAGAGGTGAAGACATCATGTATATACAAGTACCATCAATTAAATGCAGTATCTTGCCCTGGAATGGTAAATGAAAATTTTCTAACTTATAATATATATATGGGGGGTAGTAATGGAACAATTTTAAAAAGTGATTTTTCACTATTATTTACAACACGACCTGCATTTTCATAGGTAAAAAAAAAAAATTGTTATAAGAGATGACAAAAACAACTTTGTGCATCAAAACCACTCCTTTCCTGGTAAAAAAAGAAAAAAACATCCCCTGCATGTTTTAGACTTACCCAAAAATCAAACATAGTTCACCCCTCACGCACGTTATCATGTCCGTCAAAAACTTACGCTGGCTGTCGGTTGGAATATTAGAGCTAAAAACGTCGGCATAACACAATCTTGGGCATCAATCACTTAACTGAATAATAGCCAGCTAGGAAATAAATAATTATTACCTTACAATCCATCTGTTTTCCACTTCCACATCATTTGAATATAACAACATCAATGTCTGTCAAAAAATAATGTGCACAATACACTGGAGTATGTATTTACGAGAAGCAGAGGTCCGGGGAGTACACCCATTTCCTGGGAAACCCACACTACCGGATGTTTTCAGTCGCTTTCTGAGAAGAGGGTGAAAATGGTGGCCTGACCGGCTTCAACATGCTGTCTGTCAGAGACAATAATGTGCATAATACATAATGCACGTGAGTACAAGTTTGTTCTTTGCTCACTGAAATTGACTCTGAATGATCAGGGAACGGACTGAAATCCAATTGAAAACTTATATTAATAACTTCAAAAAATTGATAACTAAATTTCAGTTTTGCCATCACAGGAAGGAATACATTAAAGTGCCCCTATTATGCTTTTTCGAATATTAGCTTTCATGCAATGTGTAATGTAGTAGCTGTCTGTGAATGTAAACGATCTGCAAAGTTGTGAATCAGAAAGTGCACGATAAATAAAGTTATTGACTCTCAAAAGAAAGAATCGACTCTGAACAACTTAAACGAATCGTTAGGAATTCGAATCCCACTTCCGTGACAGGCTACACGTCACTGGGTAACACATTTGCCTAATACCTGCCTATGGTCTTCATTGGCTGCCTGCGAACAACGTCTACTTTGACCCGCCCTCAAACTCTGTAGCTGGTTCGTGTTGTATACATGTCAAGAAGATGCTGTTTTCTGCTCTGCAAAAGCAAATTCTCTTTGTAAACATCTCCAAAGATGGAGATGTGAAGAGTCAGTTTGTTAAAATTATCAAAGCGGCACAACAGCAGAATAACATTTTCACGATTGATTCTCAAATCTCCGCAAGGTTTAAATGGGATTTACAAAATGCTTATTCATTAAAGATGGGACCGTACTGACTTTATTTGGACCAACTTGCTCCTCAGAATCACAGCCTGTAAGTATGATTAATTATTGATGTTTATGTTTTCTACTGGGTGTTCAAATTGCATAGTTTTGTGTTTTATATTGTGTAGGTCTCCGGCTAGACAGCTAACTTATTACGTTATTACTGTCTTACTGAAATACTTCTGCAAATCATCTGTGGCTCACTGTTACCTAAAATTGTGTCCATTAATGCAGATTGTCTGTCGTTTGTGTAACTCTAAGAAATGATAAGGGATGAAGCAAGATTTTTTAACACACTTTAATGTTACATCAGTTATTCATGTTAGTGCTCGGCTAATGTTAGCACTATTATTGATACAGTTAAATGATACAGTTCCCACATGTGCACCACAATAAATTAGAAATATACACCGGTTTGTTGATGGACATACACTTGTTAATGCTGATGTAGAGGAATTAGTTGCCAGAGATTGTATATTATAGGGAGATGAGAGGGTCTGTATCTCTTACCATTGGAGAAAGCGTAACGGCTAACTTAATCACATGCAGCACCTCTCAGCCTATCGTGTAATGGCAGTGACATCAGTCACAACATTCCCTAGTCTGCCTTCTCTTAAAAAAATACATTTTTATCAAGCTAAAATCTACATATAGTTCCCAACGAAAGTATTGTTTAGTGTAAAACATGCTGAAGATTAGCAAACAGGCTGTCGATTAATTAAATGATTAGCTATTTCCCCACAAAAGCTGTTTAATCAGCATAGTGAAGCCTCTCATCCATTGACATCCATTCAAAAAACAGCCTCTGGTCTCCTTCCCTGCGTACCGCCAGAGGCGGAGCGTTAGCATTAGCCGTTACGCTTTTTTGGCTAAAGGTTGCAGGCTTGCCTTCCAGTGGCTTTGTTAGTTGCAGCATCTCATAATATACGTCAAAATGAGTAGTGTATCACTGAGAAAGTCATGCTCAAGTCGTTCTTGCGATGGAGGCTCAGGTTAAATAACTAGTTCTTCCAATGTTTCATCATCGGACTCGTGGTCGGATTGATTTGGTAAAATCGACGCCATCACTACTGTCTTTACAGTGTGTACAATCGCTGAGCTCTGGAAGCCTCCGGAGCTGAATCAGTTATGGTAAAGTGCGTTCTGCATGCGCTGTAAGACCAATCACAACAGACTGGGCCATCTGGCCAATCAGAAGAGAGTAGGCTCAAGGAAAGGAGGGATTTAGAGAGACTGAAGCATCGGACGAATCGTTTGAGAATCATTGAAAAATGTGATGATGTGCAATGTATTTTATGAGAAAATGAACATTTTTTTGACCGTTGATGCATGTAAACCTGTTATAGGAGACCTCCAAAACAGAATTAAGAACCTTTAAAATAGCGTAATAGGGGCACTTTAAATTTTGAAATCTATTCAAATAGTATAAATATAGGTAAAACTTCAGTATGGGGAACAATTCTCACTACTAACTAGTTGCTTTTTAGCATGCATATTACTAGAATATTGGCTGTTTAATAGTACTTATAAAGCACATATTAATACCTTATTCTGCATAACCATATTCTACATCCCTTAATCCTATCCAATACCTAAAATTAAATGCTACAAAACCTACCTTACTAATTATTAATAAGAAGTAAATTAGGAGTATATTGAGGCAAAGTCATAGTTAATAGTGCATATGTGTTCCCCATACTAAAGTGTCACCAAAATATAATTTCTCACGTTTTTCTTATAATTTTGGGGTGAAATATGACCCACGCATGTTTTTGAGAAATGTTATGAGATTCACCCTTATGCTTAATATTTAATTTGTGTAGAATGTTCTGGAACAATGCTTTTATAAAACTATAACTATAAAACAAAGATGGGTACTGGTCTGAGGACTATGTAACTGCCATGTAAGTCAGAAAATGGCCTGTCCTATAAATGAACCGAAGATGTTTCTATGCTCTAGTGGCTACAGAGCAGATGTACAAGATTTGGCCTGAGTTGTCTTGCACATTCTCTCTAAGTGCCCTTCCCACAAGGATGTTGGTTATAATACCTTGTTACTAAGGTTACAGCACCACCTCCATCACCCCACATTCACAATTTTCTGAATCATATGACGGGTGAGTCACCCTCAAAACGTGCAACTGTCGAGTCTTACATGTGAAAGAGAAACAGAAATGGAAAGAAATTGAGAGAGAAATTAATCTTAGATTGCCCTGCTTTATCCACCTTTCATTTTTGGCTTTATTTATTTAACTTGAGATTGAATTAAATCTTTTGAGAGTTTTAACTTCAGTTGGGATTTCAAGGTGCTTCTTTTATTCCCCAGAGCGTCTCCTATTTTACAGTAAAATGATAACTCTCACAATGTCCCTTCAGCTACAATGTGAAGGTCATTAAACTATTCCCATTCAGGGTCCGCACTTTCTGTATGAGATGTGTTACAGAAAGTGTCATTATTAATTTATTTTCCTTCTCTTTCAAGATTATAGTTAAAGTCAGTTATGTGGTTTCATGGCTTAACTGAAGCATATTGATTTGTTTATGTGATTTATGATTCTATTTCTCTGTAGCATATTGTTTATTAGCGACATGTGTGACAATGTATTAGACGGTTCTTGCAATTATAGTTGTGTGTGTGTGTGTGTATGTGTGTGTAACCTGTTCATTAAAAGTGTCTTTGAATTCTTGAGGGTGTTTACAGAACCCTTCTAAACCTTTCAATGTGCCTAATTTGTTCGACAACTGAAAATGGCATTTCATTCCTAAATGCGTGTACGCTTTTGCTCGCACATGCACACACATCCCGTTTTGTATTCTGGTATGGTCTTTGTGAACGCCGTTTAGTCTAATTAGGCTTCTGTATTCATCAGGAGCGCGTGCGTGTATAAAGGAAGCTTTATCTGAAAGTGGCACATTTCTTAAATGTCTGTGACTGCTCTCTCTCCCCCAGCATTCCCGTGTCTTTAGAGTTTGGCGGTAAAAGCCAATTTGATAAGAGTATCTCATTGAGACTTAATTGGTGAGGCTCAGGTGAGTGTTTGACCCTAGTCCGTTTATCTAGTGAGCAAATTTCCTGTCAAAGAGGCAGAAGGTGAAAGAGAGAGAAAGAATGAATGGGAGACACGAGCTGTGGGAAAGCATTTGATTTCTATAGATTACCCATAATGTTTTAGTAAGTTTACTTTTTAACTAGTCAAGTCAATATATATATATATATATTTTTTTTTTTAAATGTGCCATTTAGGCATACATATTAGGGGTGCAATATTATATTTTATAAAACGGTTAGTTCCTGTCTTTGATTCTGATTGGTCAATAGCTGTGTTTTATTCATGATAAAACACAGCTATGACCGCTATGACTTCTGTTGCTGTTCACGGTCAGGGACTATTTTTTCCGGCGGAAGGAAGGCTTTAGTAAAAGTTTACTTAATTTAAGTTGCATTGATACATATTTTTGGCTTTAATATTTGTATTGTGTAGTAGCCGTTTTATAAAAGCAATGAGGTACTCGAGGCTAGTGCTGTATCGTGAATAAGTCACGGCTGAAGAGGGGTTCAAGGCACGTCGTGCAACACCCTTCAGCCATGACTTATTCACGATACAGCACAGCCTCGAGTACCTTATTGCTTACATATTATATTATATTATATTATATTATATTATATTATATTATATTATATTGTATTATATTATATTCATTTGGTTTCAAACCAAATGTAGTACTTACTATACAGTATGCAAATTTTGTTTTTTGATGCAGCGTGAGGACATTGGAAAAGGCTAGGAATGCACCGAAATGAAAATTCTGGGCCAACACGGAAAATTCTGGATGCACTTGGCCGAAAACTGAAAAAGACTTAAAAAAAAAAAAAAAAAAAAAAATACTAATAATAATAATATTTTCTGATTTTAAATGTGTTTATTGTTTTTCTGTATAATTGTATTCATATTAGACTTTTTAATTAACTTACTTAAAAAATACAAGCCAATAAAACAAAATAACCACACTTTTATTTAAATTAACATACCAAAATTAGACAGAAAATATATTAAAATAATATTAAATATTAATAATATTAATATTATTTTTCATTCAATCCTATGCAACATAATCAGATTTAACAGATTTTTTTTTTTTTTTTATGACCAATTATCAAAATAAATTATAGTCCTAGAAAGCTATTATTATCAGAGCATCTGAGCAGAGCGTAGCATGGAGCGGATCAGTGAACGAGAGGGTAGCGTCATTTTACCAGCATTGCCCAGCACAGCCACACCATGTTACAGCACAGTAGGGTTATTGCAAACAGAAACAAGTCTACTACAGAGAAATTTCATGTCGACACATTATTTGAGAAGACTGCTTTTCCAGTGAGCATGAGCGGTACATGAGTGGAGCGTTCACTTGGGCCTTGAGCGACTGAGCAGAGAGCACACACATGGAGCAGAGCAAAGTGGGTAAGTCTGCTTGGCCAGAGTTGCTTCAAATTTAGAGCGGAGCCCTCACAAAGTTACAAAAAATGCTGTGAGAGAGTGAAACCTGAGTGCTGAACACTGAGGGACGGGGCAGGGTGGCATAATTTTTCTGCTAATTTTTTCATCCTTTTTTCTCTTTCGACCAAAAACCGAAAATGCCATTTTCGGCCGATAATTTTGGTGGCCGAAATTTGCATCCCTAGAAAATATACTTCAAAATAAAAGTCCTAGACCACAGAACACACAAAACACATGGTGCCTTGAACACGTGCCTTGAACAATTGTGACAGTCACTTGCTGAATAAAACTATTAATTTCTTAAAAAAAAAAAAAAAAATCTTACTCTCCCCAATCTTTTTAATGTCTGTAAAATTAATTATATGTGACCCGTGTTGGCAAAATGAGTTGTAATGAGCAAATTTTCAAAATTTGATGATTGTTATTCTCACAATCTCTATTAAAAAACTTCAAAATGATGTATGATTTGTTGAAATCCGACAAAAAAATGAATGAGCTGAGTCAGCAAAGTCAATTTTGAGAAAAATCGAGTTAAAGTTTTCTGAAGGTTCCGAAACAAAATCACCTAGCAACCATACCTTAAAATGATTCCACAATTGTTTGATTAACATTATTGAAACAGACAGCCTATATATTAAGACCTACTGTATCACACATATCAGGCAAAGTTACACATCAGATGTTTTTCCCTAACAGTCAACCAAACTTTAACTTAAATTCATAACAGATAATGTTTGCATATCTTGCTTCACCAAGACAAGTTTTTTGAAATACTGTAATTCTGTGTATATGTGTATATTGGGATTGCGCACTCTTTGAGGCGTCAAAGGAAAGGTACTCCTCTCAGAAAACGTACAAATAAAGCTACTTTTTGATGTTTAATTGCTATTTGGAGCATTGGGATCACTAGACAAGGGCTTAATTAACAAATTTTTCTGAAATTTTGACCAAAATTGACATTTTTCACTTGTTTTGCCCATGCAAATTCTGACTCATTTTGCCAGCACGGGTCACATATATGTACATTTGATATTTCACTGTGAAATGTACGTTAGACAGCCAGTAAACAGACTTTGGGGTGATCTGTGGGCGACGCTTTCACATTGGCCCCATTTTCAACAGAAAACATTCCTCTCTTCCCACCAGGGCTCACTAAAAACATTTCAACGCTAAAAACAGCTCACTTGAGCCCCTCCAACCTCTTTTTGTTTTTCATCTATAGCTGTGCTTAATCACAGATTTGGGGTCACAGTCTGACACCAGCTTACTGTATCTTGCTGTTCCATTAATCGCTTAATTTTAATTCTTTGAATTAAAAACCTGGACAGGTTTCACCTGACATGTTCTTGACGCTGAGAAGAACACAAGCGATGAGTCAGAGGCCCCGTCAGTTAGCAGAGACACACAAAGGCAGGAGAAAACACATCTTGATAACTGCTGTAGTATAAAGCTGTGAGTGCATCCAGTTGGTAAATCAAAGACCAACATTTGCTTTTAGTGATCACAGGGGTTGCAGAAATGCTTTCTTCATTGTTATTATGTGGTTTAGAATGTGTATTTTCAGCCGTGACTGGGAGAGCAAAAGAGAGAGAACAGGAAAGAGATAGGTAGATATGTAGCTCATATAGTTCCTATCCTCCTCACAGGTATTCATATCTGTCAGAAGCAGGCACTGCAGTGATCTGTGACTCTATTGCATATGCATAATTCAACAAGTACACTCCATCATAGCAGCTTCACTGTGCTGATGGACACCACCATATGCTTCCATGAATAAGCGAGTGGGAGAAAGAGATTTGGGATTGCTGCTGATGCCATTGTGTGTGTAATGATAAAGGATGTCTGGAAATATCAATCTTGCTCATATCTACAGTGGGGTCCAAAGTCCACAATTAAAACAAAAGAATTAAAAGGAATGGGAAAGGAAAGAAGCACTATAATGTAAAATGAAGAAGACATGTTTAGGATTAAGCAGTTTTTCCTAGGTCACCAATCAAACTATTGTTTTCGGACACATTTGACCACAAGGTGTCAAATGTGATTTCTGAAAGTTGCTGTATGCCATTATAGTCAGCCTGTGCTGGATCCTGTATTTATCTCTTTCCCTGTCAGATCTCCCTGCCTGATGTCGCAGTGGTAATAAGGTCAGATGAAGATGTAAAGAACTTGGTAGCATCCCTTGATGTCTATCAGAGAGCCTCTTCCTATCTAATAAACTGGCAGAAGAGTGCATCCTTTTTGCTGGGTATATGGGAGAACGGAGGCCCTCCAGAACTTCTACAGCACTGCTCTTGGAGCTTGGTGGGGATTAAAGTGCTTGGGTTTTTTTTTTTTTTTTACAGTGGTAGATCAATATATGCATAACAACTGAAAAGGTCTATTTGATAAAGTGTCTGGTCATTTATATAGGTGGAGGTGGATTCTCTCTCAGCTGTCATATAGGGGGAGAGTGCTTAATATTAATAACTGTGTTGTCTATACTGTGTCATCGTTTAAATGTACTTGACCCACCAAAAATTGTATTGCAACATCTGCAGAAAAGTTTTGTGACCTTTATTTCGAAACACTGCTTCATGAAGCTTCGAAGTTTTACAAATCTTTTGTTTCGAATCAGTGGTTCGGAGCATGTATCAAACTGCCAAAGTCACACCCCCAGTGATGAACCATTGAAATTTCGAAACACTTATGATGTAACGAAGCCTCGTTTACTGAAATCACGTGACTTTGGCAGTTTGATACACGCTCCGAACCACTGATTCAAAACAAAAGATTTGTAAAGCTTCGAAGCTTCATGAAGCAGTGTTTTGAAATCGCCTAGCACTAGATATTGTTGAATAAAGTCGTTATTTTGTTTTTTAACGCACAAAAGGTATTTTCAACGCTTCATAACATTAATTTTTTTAAAGGTAACATTAAAGTAACTGTTTTAAATACGTCTTTAGTAGCTTTCTGGGCATTGAAAGTGTTAATTGTCTTGCTGGTAATGCAGGCCTCACAGAGCCATCGGATTTAATCAAAAATATCTTAATTTATGTTCCGAATATGAATGAAGGTCTTACGGGTGTGGAACGACATGAGGGTGAATAATTAATGACAGAATTTTCATTTTTGGATGAACTAACCCTTTAAAGCTATGAGGTTAAAAACTGCTCAGCGTTTACTCTATTTTAAAGAACATAGACCATGGGTATCATTCAGTCTGGCTGTGCTCAGAACCTTTGGTGGGTTTCCCTTGATAAACAATTGATTTTGATGTCCTTGTATAGTGGAAATTTTATATCTGATTTAAAATTCTATGTTTCAGCTTTAAATTCCTGGACTGTTTTTAAGGAATTTAGATGAGAGAATGACCATTTTGGCCTGAATTAACCACTGCTTTATAATTCCTTTCTTGTCTGTACATCTAACACTATTGTTAAAGTGTTTATAGGGAAGGGATTGATACATTTGATTGATATTATTTCCAGAAAATAGAGAGCACCAGTGGAAATTTGTGATCAGGTAGGATTTAGATCTGTAAGGATGGTGAAACAGCTCATAGGCAGTTTGAAAGCTGCTTTTCCTTCTCAAGTCCTCCAGTTTGTAAATTGTTTTCTGTCTGGTGGCTCTACACAGTGTTCTTTCCCCAAGTTATTTGTGTCTCCAAGAGTTTGTACAGAGGGTGATCAAGACGTTTAAGTGGCTGCAGGAGCTTGATTTTCAGACAGTCGGAAAAAGAGACCTTTATCAGATATTTGTAAAGACTGATTATTATGAAGACATCAATCATAAATGTGATACAACATGGAAAGAATATCTCATGGCTCCTGATGATCTTGTTCCTTCTTGCTCCAAAACATTCTGGAGACTTTCAGTGGAGAAAATTATATTATATGTTACATACAAATATGTTTGTTTCTAAGTTCAATACAACTGTTTTATCAGTTTTGTACCATATCAGAGACTGTTTGATGTTTTTGCTGAATGTTCCAGGTTAGTACCATTGTTTACTTTATTGGAAATAATATTTGGAAATCCGGGTTTTGATTTTAACAAGACACTTTTTATTTATGAATTATAAGTATTCGAAAAGTGCAAATATTATAGTTGGAAAAGCTAAATTTGCCATTTGAAGACCTGTAGAATGGCTGCTGAGGGGCAAAACATAAATGTACTGCAAATTTTTACCGCTTTAGTTGAATCTAGAATCAGAGTGGAACATAAATTCTATCAAATCACAAGGAATTTACTGGAATTTCAAATGATGCTTTAGTGGCACTTTGTGAAGATGGGACTACATTGTTAAACTGGTGATGTTTGTTGGTCAGTTTTAATATTTTTATGATCTCTCTCTCTATCTCTCTCTCCCTCTCCCTCCCTCCCTCCCTCCCTCCCTCCCTCCCTCCTTCTCTCCCTCCCTCCCTCCCTCCTTCTCTCCCTCCCTCCCTCCTTCTCTCCCTCCCTCCTAAAGCTTTCTGCCTGTATTTCTAGTGGCCTAGCCAGAAAAGGCAACAAGCAATGCTTCATATCCAGACTCCAGCGTTTAAGTGACAAAAGGGGATACTGATGAATGTCCGCCTCTTTTCCCGCACCCTTCTTCCCTGCTTCATCCCTCACCCTCTTTTTTCTCTCGCCCCGTTTTCCCCATACACCCACATTCTCTCACTCACAACCCTCAGTCCCTCACTCACACTTCTCTCTCTCTCTGTCAGAGGACAATAGAGCGAGGTGGACAGAAATGGCTCTTTGAATGACACAGGTTGGCACCTCATTCAGAGTGTGTATAAGAGGCCACTGGGATGAATGATGCTTTCTCTGTGAGTCCCCTGCTTTGCTCTGACACACAATTCTACCGGCATCAATATCCATAAACCCAGGCCGCTGGTCTTCTAACCTTAACAAATGTTTCTGTTTTTCCCCACGCGGTGTGTATTGTACGCTTGTGTGCTCAATCATTTGATTAGGGATGATGAGATTTTAGATATCTCCAACCTTGCTAATGCAGTACAACGGTAGTGCTCAAAGTCTCCACTGGATGTGTACATAAGCCCCATATCTTGTTTCTCTTTTATCTTTGACTTGACTGCCAGATCCAATTAGAATGGTAGGCTATTGAGGACGTTCCCCTTCTTTGTTGGCTGCAGTCTTCTGGGAAGATTTCATGCTTGCTCTTTCTTTTAATCTATCAACATGTCAACGGCTTTCTTCGAGGCCAAAGAGAAGAGTCTAGGTCCTGCCCCTTTCACGTGCTCCGTTTGAGTCCATGGGATCTAGCAGTCATGGAAGAACATTACGATTTTTTGAATCTGCACTTGATAAGTTTAATAGTCTTATAATGTAATCATATGTTGCAGAAATGTCAGCCAAGCAAAGAGCCATAAAATGCAGTAGCCGTAATAGGGATTGTGTCAGTTCTGATTCAGAATTATACAGGGAGGTTCAGGGACCATGAAATAAAAGCGATTTCTCTCCACAGACAATCATGTTGAGTTATTTCTATATTAAGGTGCAGAGTTGCTTAATATAGCGAGTTATAAGGTCCAAGGCCATTCGGATGGCATAGTACCAAATTATCTATTTCAGCAGTATCAAGAATGAATGTTGAGCACAATATGCAAATTTTTGTATGCACAGAATGACCTAAATGTGCAGTATACAACAGCATACACTACACAGAATACTGTATCCCATAATGCAGTGCGCTCAACTTTATCATTTTTCAGTATGATGAATTGGAAGTAATCATTTTTTCACAGCTGATGTTATAAGAAAAAAAAATATCTTTCTTAATAAAAGTAATGTTTTTTTTGTTTTGTTTTTTTGTTTTTCCGCAGTTTATATCACAGAAATAAATCTCTCAACCCATTTTTTTTCCCTCCAAAAAATTGGATTAAAAAATCTAAAGTTTTACATCCAATATCATGACTGAATGCCAGTTGTGACAGTCATGTGACAAGGTAGAATGTACTGTGCTATGATAGTTGAAAATCATAAACAATTCAAATATTTGCATTGTAAGTCAAAAATTGTCATAACGACCGCCGTTAACAAACATTTATTTTGTATCTTATGTAATCCTGATGCCTGTGTCTCTCAAATGGAAATTATGCACAATAGGCAAAGTGTAATTTGATATTCATTGATTGACTGGAGATCCGTTCAGAGAATGAGGGATTGCAGTTATTGGTATTGATTTCAATAACTAGACTGTTACAATCCATTCAATATGGACTCGCTCAATAGAGTGGAGAAATGAACAATGGTTTCTTCCAATGGTGGATTTTCCTCAGCGGTGTCAGTTAAAGTAAGCCCCTGACAGAGCTCCTCGGGGGTTTTATTGGTAAACCCATTCAGCATGCGTATGCTGGGCAGGAAATGACCAGTTAGATCTAGACCGACTAAGTCAGTTTAAATGGCAGCACGGATATATACAAATCATCCCGGTTTAAGGAGCCAATCACGCACCGGTCCTGAGGGACATGAACCAATCCAATAACTGACATTAGTATTGATCTCTTTTGCATAGGTCGTCATTCAGACTTTTCTGTTTCCCTGGAGGTTAGTTCGAGTGACTTGTTACACTGAATCACCACTGAATCATATTAAGTAGACTCCAACACAGTGGATGATTCAAAGCACATTATTGAAAAAGTAGCATTTTCAGTTCTGTTTAAATCTGAAGGTCACTTGCTATTGCATTAAGAAATCAGTGTCACTGAAGAAGAGTATAATGGGTATAATGAGATAGTTTACAAAATTACTTTTTTCTATGCACAAGGTCTTAAATTTCAGTCTTTTCACCACACAAAGCTATTGTGTTACTTCAGAAGACTTTTTGTCATTTTTGAGCTTGACAGCCCAGATAATTTTGATTATGGTTAAAAAGAAAGTGGCCAATACCTATTTCTCCTTTTAAGTTCCATGGAAGGAAGAAAGTCATACAGGTTTGCAATGATAGGATTGATATTTTTAATTAACTGTCCCTTTAAAATCAGAATATCTCACTGGAAACAGGTGTCTATGCTTAGGCAGCAGGTTACTTAAGTATGCAGGCAGTGGGTGAGTGCATTAATATGACTATGTATGTGTCAGTGCATAATATGTGCTGCCTGTGTAACAGAATGTGCCGCTATGATCTGTATGCATGTATAAGTGTTTATCACATAGCCTAGAGTATGATGGCATGTATCCACCTGATAGGCAGACATATTTCATATTTAGACAACTCATGTATGTACAAAGACTTATCCAACTCTCTCTCTTTCTCTCTCTACTGTATATATATATATATATATATATATACGTTGACACGTCAATCAACAATAGTGTGTGTCACCTTTCACCCTTTACCCTGCTAAAGTATTAGTTCAGTTCTGAATGAAAATTTCCTGAAAATTTACTTACCCCCTTATCATCCAAGATGTGCATGTCTTTCTTTCTTCAGTTGAAAAGAAATTAAGGTTTTTGAGGAAAATATTCCAGGATTTTTCTCCATATAGTGGACTTCAGTGGGGTGACGGCAGATTTTCTGTGGGTCTCCCTAGGTAGAAATCGTGTTCCGGTTGTTGGGGTTGAGAGAAATGGAAATGCGGGGGCACCGCGATGCGACCGCAAAGGGCACTTTCACTTTCGCAATCAAAGGGGCAGGGCATTTCTTGATCTATGCACTTGAAGCAAAAGTATTTGACCAACTTGGAGTGAAACAATTTCTTCTAGTAGACCTCTAATCTCTACCTGATCCATTAACAGCCTATGTAATGCTTAAAAGTTTGGTTGAGGTGTCAGGGAGAAAGACAGTTGGTGCGATGGCTACAAAAATTTATTAGCTGCTGACATAGAGAAAGTGTTGATTCACACACAGCCGTAAATGTACAGTTGCCTTTGCTTGGTGTTGAAACTCTCACAGCACTGTGTACAGATCTCTGCAGTGAATTAGTAGCTACCATGTATGGCTTTTAGTGGCCTTTAGGGCAGCCTGTAGTTAAAGGGATAGTTGACCCAAAAATGAAAATTCTGTCATCGTTTACTCACCCTCATGTTGTTGCAAACCCATTTGACTACTTACATTTCGATCTGTTTCTCACACAAAGCTATTGAATGGCTTTAGAAGACTTGGAATATGACACCCAAGCTATATGGTACCACTTTTATTATGCTGTTTTGTCATGTTAGAGCTTGGCAGCTCTAAAAACATGACATATGGTTGAGTAAATAATGATAGACTTGTCATTTTTTTAGTGAACTATTCTAGGCTTCTACTAGGCTTCAGGGCACAGTGTAGTTCAGACAGACTTTTATTGTTTTTATTGTCAATGCTTCTGATTCACTTATCTTATACATGATCAGAAATGCTAGTCATTGTGATGCTTTCTGGCAATTCCAAAACCCCAGTAAATCTAAAACAATGCACCAGTGAGCTGTGTATTGAGTGTTTGGTGTAAAGTCTGTTTTTAATTGAAGCAAATCTACTCTAATCTTCACTAAGGATGGTGGATTAAGTTATTTCAGCGCGAGTGTATGAATAAACAGTTCTGTGATAGGGCTGGAGACGCTTTTCCCTCTCTATTTAAAAATCCATTACAGCAAAAAGCCTTTGTGCTGCACAAGTCTCTCTCTGTTTACCCGCTTATTGTTACATCCAGCAAAAGCAGCATGGAGCCACATCTGCTCTATTGAGATGTTCTCGCAAACTGGAGTGTGCCTGGCTGGGTATGGAATTGGGGGACTTTATTAGGGGAAATGAACAGAACAATATAGTTTAAGTGGGCTGAATGATTTAACCCCAAATGAACCCTGTTGTAGTGTGAATGATTATCACTTTAGCCAGGGTACATCGGTCCTCCGTGAGGGCATTGATTTCGGTTGCAGCAGTTGGATCTATACGTGTTTGACAAATGACAGTGGTGGAGTGGGTGGAGGGTTATTCTTGGTAACAGTGTTAATTTCTGCAAATATATATATATATATATAAAAATTAAAGTGTCTCTATTATGCTATTTTAAAGATTCCTAATTTTGTTTCGGAAGTTTCCTACAATAGGTTTACATGCATAAGGTCAAAAACACTTTAATTATTTCATAATATACATTGCAGAATCACCTCTTTTCTCACAGTGTCTGAAACTATTCGATAAAGGATTCGGTATCTCTAAACTCCTCCTTTCTGAGAGCCTACTCTGCTCTGATTGGTTAATTCCATATCAATATCAATTTGAGCCTGAGTCCTAATCCTTGCATGCAAGGTAAGTTTGCTTTTGCAGAGCTGAAAACAGCATCTTCTCAACTTGTCGACAACACAAACCAAACTCATCCAGGTCTCAGCTACAACTACAGTGTTTGAGGGTGGGTCAAAATAGAATAAATAGTTGTTTGCAGGAAGCCAATGAAGACCACAAGCTAGCATTATGCAAATTTGTTACAAACCTATGTAGGCATGTGCAGGAAGAAAGGCTGGAATTAATGACGATTCCTTTCCGGCAGTTCAGAATCGGTTCTTTCTTTTGGGAGACAAAAACTCATTTATCAAAACTATGCAGACATTTTAAAATTCACAAACAGCTTTATTACAGGTAATATTCAAAATGGCATAATTGGGGCTCTTGAAGCTTTTATGTGAAGTTGCATTTGTCTGTTTATTTATTTTAATAATAATTATACTTTTTTAGGCTATAATACAGCAATCCTTAAGGAAACAATATGCTAAACTTTATGTGAAACATTTGTGAAACTTATTTATCATAACTATGCAGACCTTTTAAAATTCACAGCTTTATTACAGGTAATATTCAAAATGGCATAATTGGGGCTCTTAAAGCTTTTATGTGAAGTTGCATTTGTCTGTTTATTTATTTTAATAATAATTATACTTTTTTTAGGCTGTAATACAGCAATCCTTAAGGAAACAATATGCTAAACTTTATGCCCATACCAAAATACAAAAAAATGAAAATTGGTTTGTGGGCTAGATTTCTCATGAATGTGAATTGTGGGACCCCAATGTTTTTTCGTTCAGTGAATATACAATGCCAGTCAAAAGTCTGCATGTACACTGTACTGGAATATTTTTCATGATCTTTGAAACCTTTTCATCAAAAATAATGTGTGAGTTTCTTTGCAAAAAGAATGTTATTTGCTGTTTTATGACTATCATTTTAAAATATATAAAATATTCACTGAAGTGAGTAGGTGTGTCCAGACTTTTGACTGGTAATGTATCATAGGAACAGTTTGTTCTCTCATTCATCACTCCACTTTATCACTTATTTTGGTCCAAGTGCTAAGTATATTGATCTATATTTTCATCTTACTTCTTGAAAAAAAGTGAGGAATGCTATCTGGTGAAATCAAATTTACGATGAAATTGATGTAACCGGGGCAGAATTGGAGATTAATGGAGAAAATAAGCACAGCAGTCGTAATCTAGTCATTAGTTCTTCAAGTCATTAGGCACGAGTCACAGAGTGGCGTCGACAGGATTTCATCATAAATCATTGTAATACACAAGGGTCTAACCAAAGCAGGTTCATCTTTGTAGCGCCACTGGGCAGCCATCCAGTCATGTACAGCTTCTATATACTTGAATGAGAATAGATGAAATCTCAAAAACTGTTTGCCAAGTTTGTTTCAATAACATATCAAATTATGGAAAATTCTAACTCTTTTTCTTGCAGTTGCGAGTTTTAGAGTATAACTTAACTTTATAAATTGTGAGAGAAATCAAAAATTTGCTAAAAAAAAAAAAAGTCTGAATTTCTTAGATAAAAAGTTTCCTTTTTATTTGCAAGTTTGTATCTTAATTCTAAGAAGAAAAAAAGTCATAATTGTGAGTTATAAAGTCGGAATTGTGCAAAATAAAGTGAAATCGCTAGATATAAACTTGCAATTGCTAGAAAAAAAGTTGAATTGTGAGATTAAACATCTAAATTACTTTTTTTTTTTTTTTCCTCCCCCATGGCGGAAACAAGCTTTCATAAATCACCTATAAAAAATTTCCATCATAAAATTTTTTTAAATTATTATTATTTAAATCAGGCTAAAAGAGCCGTTGTTTTTTAGAGTTCAGTCCATGTAATGCGCACCTCTTTCATTTGTGAAATCTGACTTTCTTTTCTATAGTCAGTGGTCTCAATTGGCTATGACAGGGTATGGCGGCTGCCTGGTCAGGTCAATACAATTGCAAAGTAATATATTTTTATTGCATGATTAACCATAGACTGTAAAAAATAGATGGATGACGCACCTTCAATGTCTTTCATTGTAGTAGGTGAAGCCGCCAGTGTGCCAATATGGCACAGACACCTTGAGTCTCGAGTCTGCGCATAGTGAGCATGAAGTGGAGCCGCGATATCAAACTCAGAACAACTCATTATGTCGGTGTGAAATGAACAGTTCTGGAAATATAGAAATGAAGGTTAAAGCTCCAATCTCCTCCAGAAAAGATCCAGAAGATCCAGAAAAAAGTCTGTTGGTGCTTCAGTGACTACTTTGCTCAGAGAAGCTGTCAATCTCAGCTGTTAATCATGACGTCAAAACCCTGCTTTTTTTATAGCATCAAATAACTAACTAAAAACAAACTTATTTAAAGAACGAACACTTTAACTAACATCAGCGTGATAAAAACTGCCTAAAATGACAAAAACCATCTTTGGGAAAAAATATTTTGACGTGTAATTTGACTGTTTAGTTTAGTTTGTCTCACGTTCCATTACATTACATGAAGAGGGTGGGGTTTCTGACCTATACTGCATCCAGCCACCTGGGGGTGATCAAGACGCTTTGGTTTCACTTTTCAGGACTCATGTGGTATGCTTGGGAAAAACAAGTAAATTATCCGTTATTCTGGGTATCCGTGTCAAAGTCTTTGCCTGAGTTCAGCGGTACTGGAAATGTGTTTATTTACAATGTGATTTTCCAGCTTTGAGTATTGTAGCCAATCACAGGCATTTCTGTTGAAAATAATGACCAATCAGAGGTGTTTAAGTTACTGATTGTGAGAATCCTCTCAGTAAATCTCAGAACTCTGAATGAGCTTGTTTAGCGCAAGTTTACTAAGTTCTACACGCACACAAATTCTCTCATTATAACAAAGTGGATACACAATATAAATAAAAGATTCATTGATTAAAACAGGAATTTTCATACTCAACGAGTTTGTGCTCATAAATTCAAAAGCAAACTGTGTAAAAAAAAAAATTATATTAGGGAGTGGAAATGGCTAATGAACCAATAAGTGCTACTCTGCAGTCATTTACTAGATATAGTGATAATTTAATGTATTTTTTCATTTTAAAATAAAAGTGTTTGTTTTTCACCAAGTGTTAGTTTTCCTATAGGCTATATCGTAAAACTTTTAGTTTTACAAATAACATTTGATGGTTGACAAATGGGGTCAATCTGAGCTTTGAAGAGCTGGAAAAAGTGAAGTACTTCATTCTTATAAGAGTGGTCTGTAACTGTCTAATTTGCTGGGTTATGATCAAAGCTATGTGATTCATTTTTGGACACACAACAGACACTTGTTGTATTTTAAGGTTGGTTTGTTTTTTTCTCTGCTATTACTATACCTCTGCACGAATTTCCATTTCATGCATTTCAATTTGTCAAAAGGCTTCAATATGTGTAGATGTGCTTGTGATATTTGAGGATGGCTGCTGCTGCAGCATGTATAGGGTCAGGA
The DNA here is from genome assembly GCF_019924925.1 of Ctenopharyngodon idella. Classification (NCBI taxonomy): domain Eukaryota; kingdom Metazoa; phylum Chordata; class Actinopteri; order Cypriniformes; family Xenocyprididae; genus Ctenopharyngodon; species Ctenopharyngodon idella. The sequence continues at coordinate 28,138,059 of NC_067237.1, read as the reverse complement.
ATGAAAGAAAATATGTGGGACTGTCATGTCGAGGGAGTAAGATTTGATGATGTCATTAGAGTTCGCCATATCTTGGTTTTTGGTAAATTGACGCCACTATAGTCTATAGTCACCATGCTGAGCACCAATACCAGATTTTTTTGGAGGGCTCTTAAAAGCATAGCATGGACTTATTTCTCAAGAGAGTCGCTAGTGATGGGTCTGAGAATGTGTGCGTTCTTGTTGTGCCAATGTTTTTTTTTAATCTGTAATAATAAAGCATCTTCTATTCTACAGGTACATATAATCAGACTTTGTTTTTTTACTCAGTGCTAGCACATACTAATACAACTAGAGACTCAATTGTCTCAATGGCTTGTTTGAAAACAGTCGGAGGTATTTCCAATTACAATGGAGAAGACAAGAAGTCATCTTTGCTCCAGAGTAATCAAACAAGAGGTTACAACTAATACAGAAGTTCGACTGCTTCAATGAAATTCTCACCAGTGGAGAAATGCATTAAAACATCAAGCGTAAATTGATGCACAGTGCAGCTGAAAGAACGCGCCAGCATCCGATCAAACCACAATCATATCAAGCTGTTTCATCTTTCAATACTGCATTACACTGAGCAGACATTTGGCATCGGTACAAAACTGACACAGCCTTTCTGATATGATCTGCGCTGACAACAGAAGGTGAACCTCTTTTTTATAGTCTCTGTTTTTCTGTTTCTCTTGCTTTCTGTCTCCCTTTTCCTTCTTTTTTCACATATTATTCTAGCTTGTTGTTCTTTCGACAACATCTAATACTTCCTAATTGGAGGAATTTAAAGTGCACACATACAGAGATGGCCACAGACAGCTCTAGTCAGAAGATTAACAAAGAAAAGTCAACTGTGATCAGGGACTCAACTTGACAGGCATTTGGTTAAAGATGCAGAACCTCCTCTACTCAATAACACAAGATGCAGTGGGTCTATTAAAGACAGAGGGAAGTAAGTTTCAGTGCATTTTGGGAGTGTGAGAGCGGATGCTATAGGGATAACTGAAGAACAAGTGCAGCCCAGGGCATGATAATAGAAGGCTGTTTCTCAGTGGGAGAAATCTAGACAAAATAGCTCAGGAAAAAAAGAGTCAAAGGATTTAAAAATTATCCTAGGATGAGAGTGACTTTGTGCTTATGTGTGTGAGTGAGAAAGTGAGTGTCTTTACAATTGTATTTGTCTATTTAATATACACTTCCCTTTAAAAAGTTTGGAGTCAGTAAATTTTTTTTTTTTTTTTTTTTTTAAAGAAATTACTTTTATTCAGTAAGGATGCATTAAATTGATCAAAAGTGATGATAAAGACATTTATAATGTTATGAAAAATTCCATATCAAGTAAATGCTGTTCTTTAGACCTTTCTATTCATCTAAGAATCTTGAAAACATGTATCACAATTTCCACAAAAATATGAAGCAGCAAAACTGTTTTAACATTGATAGTAAGAAATGTTTCTTGAGCACCAAATAAACATATTTAGAATGATTTCTGAAAGATCATGTGACACCAAAGACTGGAGTAATGATGCTGATAAATTTTAAAGTACTGTATACAGTATTGTAATAGAAAACAATTGCAATAATATTTTACAATAATGTTTTTGCTTTATTTTTGAGCAAATTAATGCAGCCTTGGTGAGCATATGAAACTTCTTTCAAAAAATTAAATAAAAAAATTTTTATTTGAAACATTTTTTATCTAATTTGTTGTCTAATACAAAAAAAAAAGGATAGATTTTATTTAATAAATAATTCTCCAAATATGGTCATACATGCAGGTGAATTTTATTGAATATGAAACGATGTGGTTCTGTTGCTCTATTAAAACATTGTAGTTTAAGCAGCCTGACACAGCAACATTGACTCAACCAATGCTGTGAGTTTGGGGCGGGACTCCCTGTTTGACTAGCCAATGGCAAATAGGAGTGTTTGAGAAACCTGTTTGAAAATTGTCATTTTGCATGCAGCAGAAACTGCTCACTCCACCTTTAACATTTCATTAATGATTCTACACACAAAAAAAGTTCTTTTTGTTGGTCCTGCTCGTGTGTTTTGTTGTATTCTCTGTTGTTGCTCTGCGTGTCAATGTTATTGCCACAAAGGGAAAAGAAAGCCTCATTATTTGCTTATTAATTAGCATTTAGCAAGGACTTTAGCGCAAAGACAATTGTGAGGGGATTTGGCACAATGCTAATCCCAGCTTGTCATCAGTTCACCAAAGTCCTTAAACACTCAGAGGTGTTTTCTTTTTAAAGGACAAGAAGTTTTTAGTATGATTAGCAATATTAACATTAAAATCATTTAGTTTTTAATATGCTGACAGATATTTTCTTCTTTTTTTGTAGCAGAGTAAATAAGGTCCCAGCTGATTTGGCTGATGAATAGCTTAATGACCAGTTAAATATTTATTACTCACCAGTATGTGGTATGTTTTGGGTACCTTCTTGCTATTTTTTTCCTGGTTATCCTTGCTATACTAGTCAAGCTGGACTACCTGCCCATGTAAAACTGGTTAAGAATATCTAAGCTGGTTAACCTAACCGTTCTAAGGAGCTTAAAAGAGTTAATTCACCCCAAAATGAAAACTTTGTCATCATTAACTCATGTAAATGTTTTAGTAATTTTGTTGTACCCTAGTGAAAAATAAAATATATTTAATTGTATTTAAAATACATTTCTAAGTATTCATAAGTATACTAAAAATACAATGACATGTCTGTGTACTAACTGAAAATACACTGTAAATGTAGTTATTTCATGCTTCCATCAAGCACAAACTTAGTTCACTACAAATTAATTTGTAAGAAAGATCTCACCTAAGATTATGGCACAAGAGACAATATCACATTCTGTGTATTAATATTTGTTTTTTTCATCGCCTCTTAAAAGTGTCTGAAGTATTGTAATAATATGATTTTAACATATAGGCCTATATAGGCTACAGTATGAGTGTATGAGTATCAGTGAAGGAGGCGGTTTTTGTAAATGTTTGGTAAGTCAATCTCTCCTCACCTTACTTTCACAAGCTGTGAAATTCACCAACAATCGGTTTTGCTGTACTTTTGCTAAGCAACCGAACTCGCTAGAGTGTACACTATTGGGAGTCTGTGTTGCAGATTTGGCACATTTCTCAGAAGGAAACCTTGAGAGTCTAGAAGCTCACTGCAGCTAAAAACACAAGTCTCACCATATATATCAAATCTGAGAATGATTCAGTTATTTTAAGATGATGCTATGTAATTTGTTTTTTAGATGAGACTTTGTTTTTGTTTAAACCAAAGAAAAATGTGAGGTATGAATTGAAACATCTAGTTTGTTTCTGCTAACAGGTGCTGGAAGGGCAGAATTTCCAAACACAACTTGCCTACAGCACAAATGTAACAATGAGCAATTTGCAAATAATACGATTTAATTTGTTAAATATTTAAGTACTACTTCAGTAATTTATTCTTGTTAAATCTTCTGGTGACCTGATTAAATGTAGCCTAAAATGAACTGTATTTGAGTTCTACTTGTTGAGTATAAAAATAGTATAGATTAAAGTTTACAGAAAATGTGTTTTGAGTTGCAAAAAAAAAAAAAAAAAAAATCATAATCATGAAGTAAGTTTTACAATAATGACCTTTACCTTTTCAATAATTTAACCACACTTTGAATATCAGGTATTGTTTAATTTATTTCTATAGCGCTTTTCACAATTTTGCATGGCTGCAAAGCAGCTTTACAGAAAGTAGTTACAAAAGTAAAAATAAGTAATTATGACAAATAAAGTAAACAACATATAGTCAGTTTGAAATGTTGAAATAAATTTGAATACTTGATCTGATATGTTATTACTTTAGTGTATTCCTAATACACTCCAATGCTACACTTTTCCCATTAATGGTAGGCTACTTTAGTAGCCCATTGAGGGATATATATGACAAAATTGCCAAGGTTTGCAGTGAACCATTGAAGATGAACGAAGGTCTTACGAGTGTGGAATATATAAAATATAAAATAGTTGTCATTTTATAAAATAAAGTCTATAGTAGGTTATTAATTTTTATTAGTTTTATTTTATGTAGTTTTAGTTATTTTAGTACTTTAAATCACTGTAAAAAAAGAATTGTTGGTTTAACTTAAAAAAGTAAGTTACCTGGTTGCCTTAAATTTTTAATTGAAATTAAAGAAAATTTGAGTTCATACAACTTGAGTGTGATATTCTAAGTCTTCTGAAGTCATTTTATAGCTTTATGTAAGGAACGGTAGCCGTTACTCAATGACAATCTTTGTTCAGCTGTAACTTTTTCAGTGCATTTTTGGGATCAAAGTTTGTATAAAAAGACAAGAAAGAGGCTGGAACTGAAGGACACTTGAAGGACACCTCATGAAACACCTGTTATTGTGTACTATTAGCATCCTGCATGGACACACACACACACACACACAATATCTCAATGAGCGTTAACCTCTCTGAGTTGCTATATTCTCTGAGTAAACTTCTAAAGACCTTCCGTGTCTTTTCATTTTCTGCCTTGACTGTGTTAAACCCATTAGTGATTCTCTGCCTTCAAAACACTCCAGGCATTGGGTACTGATTAAAGTCGCATTGCTTTTAAGAGAGGCCATCTACAGATAGCTTATCAAGTCAGAGAGCAGAAGATCCTTTACTGTAGGTTACGTGCATGAATACAAATGGCTGTGGGCAGAAAATGCTGTGCTATTCCATATGACTTGCTGGAGCATTTCACACAAAATGTGTTTGTCTTTTCTAGCAAAATAAATGGAAAAGGCTTTTTAGACTGCAATAGAGTCAATTACAGAAGAAAAATGCGCTTGCCATGGGACCCTAAGCACTGTAAAAAGAAATGCTTTGGGAATGATTAGAACACTTTTTATTGACACTGTAAATTTGTTTTACTGAGGCAATGAGCTGACACCGGGAACAAAAGACTTGAATAGTCAACAGCTAGTACTGTTGCAAACTTCACTAGGCATTCATTGTTAGTTCTTGCACTGTTTAAAGTCTGTTTAAACAACGGGATGTGAGTGAAACATGGTGAAACCGCTTTTGAATTAGTAATTAAGTGTATCCTTATTGCATTGGAATATCTTGATGGATATTTGCACAATAAGATGCGCACACTTCTGCTTAAATGGCCTTGTACATTGCAATAAATCCACTGAGCACAGTCATCGGGACTAATGACTCCCATGAGATGGCGGCACATGCCGTTATGGATTTCTCATTATGTTATGACAGTTGGCAAAGGACATTGTGTTGAGAGTATCCGTTCACTTTCTCAGAATGTAAACCTGGCTGACCAGAGTAAAAAGCTTTTGGAGCTCAGGTTTTGTGCTTTTGGATAAAAAAAAAAAGCTTCTAAATGGAAGCACAGAGTGTACTTTTTGTTGTTGTTGTTGAGACCAGACCAATGACATGCTAATTGTATTGGTACTGGTGTACTTATATGGCAGCTGTCCTGTGAAGTGGCCATTTTTTATTTTGGTGATATTGTGACATTTTTTGCAATTATTTTATTTCAGAGGGTTCCTCCTGGTGCATCAGATAATTTTATAGTTTTTGTGACTGATGTGCCTGCCGGGTGCAATGTACTTTATTAAGTATTTGGCCTGGAACTCTATTGGTTGCCTAATGTTTGCTTTGGAAATCCATATTTTAAGTTGTAAAACATCTTTTGTAACTGATACATATATGTTTGCATATATGTTTGCACACAAACACACAGCAATATAAACACAGCATGGAAAAACAGAACTAAACCTAAATCACTAATTAAATCATATATACGGTTTTGTTCTGTTTTTCCATGCTGTGTTTATATTTGTTTGTTAACTCCTTAGTAATATAACATTTGCAAAAACTGCACCCACTGTTCAGTGCCTGCAGGGAAAAAGATAAAACTTGAAATTAAAAATGTTCTAAAGTTTGCCATTTTATTTGGGTAGCTATCTACAAACCCGATTCCAAAAAAGTTGGGACACTGTACAAATTGTGAATAAAAAAGGAATGCAATAATTTACAAATCTCTTAAACTTATATTTTATTCACAATAGAATATAGATAACATATCAAATGTTGAAAGTGAGACATTTTGAAATGTTATGCCAAATATTGGCTCATTTTGGATTTCATGAGAGCTACACATTCCAAAAAAGTTGGGACAGGTAGCAATAAGAGGCCGGAAAAGTTAAATCTACATATAAGGAACAGCTGGAGGAACAATTTGCAACTTATTAGGTCAATTGGCAACATGATTGGGTATAAAAAGAGCCTCTCAGAGTGGCAGTGTCTCTCAGAAGTCAAGATGGGCAGAGGATCACCAATTCCCCCAATGCTGCGGCGAAAAACAGTGGAGCAATATCAGAAAGGAGTTTCTCAGAGAAAAATTGCAAAGAGTTTGAAGTTATCATCATCTACAGTGCATAATATCATCCAAAGATTCAGAGAAAAACCATACTGGATGCCCGTGATCTTCGGGCCCTTAGACGGCACTGCATCACATACAGGAATGCTACTGTAATGGAAATCACAACATGGGCTCAGGAATACTTCCAGAAAACATTGTCGGTGAACACAATCCACCGTGCCATTCGCCGTTGCCGGCTAAAACTCTATAGGTCAAAAAAGAAGCCATATCTAAACATGATCCAGAAGTGCAGGCATTTTTTCTGGGCCAAGGCTCATTTAAAATGGACTGTGGCAAAGTGGAAAACTGTTCTGTGGTCAGACGAATCAAAATTTGAAGTTCTTTTTGGAAAACTGGAACGCCATGTCATCCGGACTAAAGAGGACAAGGACAACCCAAGTTGTTATTAGCGCTCAGTCCAGAAGCCTGCATCTCTGATGGTATGGGGTTGCATGAGTGCGTGTGGGCAGCTTACACATCTGGAAAGGCACCATCAATGCTGAAAGGTATATCTAAGTTCTAGAATAACATATGCTCCCATCCAGATGTCGTCTCTTTCAGGGAAGACCTTGCATTTTCCAACATGACAATGCCAGACCACATACTGCATCAATTACAACATCATGGCTGCGTAGAAGAAGGATCCGGGTACTGAAATGGCCAGGCTGCAGTCCAGATCTTTCACCCATAGAAAACATTTGGCGCATCATAAAGAGGAAGATGCGACAAAGAAGACCTAAGACAGTTGAGCCACTAGAAGCCTGTATTAGACAAGAATGGGACAACATTCCTATTCCTAAACTTGAGCAACTTGTCTTCTCAGTCCCCAGATGTTTGCAGACTGTTATAAAAAGAAGAGGGGATGCCACACAGTGGTAAACATGGCCATGTCCCAACTTTTTTGAGATGTGTTGATGCCATGAAATTTAAAATCAACTTATTTTTCCCTTAAAATGATACATTTTCTCAGTTTAAACATTTGATATGTCATCTATGTTGTATTCTGAATAAAATATTGAAATTTGAAACTTCCACATCATTGCATTCCTTTTTTATTCACAATTTGTACAGTGTCCCAACTTTGTATATACAATATTATATCATGTTCTCTTTATATTTGCTTTCTTTTGGCTTATATTTTTATCAAGCATGGGGTTTCATTTTTTTTTATGTTGACGACACTCAAATTTATTTGCCCTTGAAGCACAATCACATAAAAAAGTTTAAGTCATGGTTTTCTTTAAATTTTTAACATCTTAATGAGAGCAAAACAGAGGTTGTTGTGTTTAGGGAATTCTGCCTGCACTGCTGATTGTGGGTGATTTGGTCCCCTATGTAAAACCTTATGTTGAAAAACATGGGTGTCATTTTTGATTCTTCACTCAAATTTGATAAACAGATAAATATTGTTGTCAAATCCAGCTTTATCCAATTAACATTGTTATCTAAGGCTGAGGTTTTTCTTTTTCTTTTTTTTTTACTTTCGCAGAGTTTGAGAGAGTGCATTTGTGTCATCTCAACTTGACTACTAATATTAATACTAATATTCTAATATTAAGGTAACACTTTACAATACGGTTCATTAGTTAAACATTAGTTAATGTATTAACTAACATGAACTAACCATGAGCAATACATTTGTTACTGTATTTACTAATCTTCATTAACATTAGTTAATGAAAATAAAGTTGTTCATTGTTTGTTCGTTAGTTCACAGTGCATTAACTAATGTTAACAAGATTTTAATAATGTATTAGTAAATGTTGAAATTAACATTAACAAAGAATAAATAAATGCTGTAGAAGTGCAGTTCATTATTAGTTCATGTTAACTAATGTAGTTAACAAATGTTAACTAATGAACCTTATTGTAAAGTGTTACCAATATTAATCGTCTTCAATTAGTTCAAAATGCAGCCGCCAGTCTTCTGACCAGCTCCCGGGAGCTATTATGTTCATTGCACTGGTTGCCGGTCCGTTACAGAATTAATTTTAAAATTGTACTTTTTGTTTTTTTATACTCTTAACAGGATCGTCACCTCAGTACCTCTCGGACCTTCTTAATCCTTCCTAATCGATGTACTAAAAACGGAAAAGTTTTACCATTGTCAAAATGATTTTTGTTCACAGGGATTCATGAAAAGGATTAAAAACGCTGTTTTATGCATGCCAGGCCAGTAGTTGGCAATGTCACTTTGGAAAGAAACACTGTGCACCTATAAGCCCAATGTATATTTCAATTTTTACTTGTACGCGAGGGTCAGCATACAGTGTGCGTGCGCTTTGTAAGCGCAGGTCGCACATGCACATTTTAATAACGTAAATTAGTAATTAGTGTATACACAAGGTGGCAACCTTGCCCTGGGGGTGTCGATTCACAAGGTAGTCGAAGAAAACCTGCAATAAACAGAACAGACCGGAACGCATGCAAGCTACAGCGACAATGGTGTCCAATATAGATGACAGAGGCGAAGAGGCTAGAAAGTACCCTCATTTGTACAATGAAAGAATGTAGCATGTAAGTACAGCATGAATGAATACAAATATATTTACATGGGTTGTAACTCGTGTCGAGAGATTGCTCAACTGTGCATGGGTCGAATGCCTGTGTACGTGTACAAGTCAAGTGAAGTAAACTTTGCAAGGCTGTGCATTCGACTGTGTACACGTGAAAAAACTAAGTATACCCAGGGCTTTAAACTGAACACGTAATACATATGACGAATGATCACCATTTTCACAAATTCACAGTAATAGACTGTAACGGTATCGTTTTCAAAAAGTTGCTCTGTGAAGTTTGTATTTTCAGGCCTTCAAAAAGCTCTTGTCGGGGAAATGAACGGGCAAAATGGCAAAACTGTCCAAACGTTTATATTCCTTTGTTTATTAATATTATGTTTTATGAATTTGCATAAATTTAGTTATTGTTTTGAATATTGGTTATGCAGGATAGTAATACAAATATTAGCTTATTTTTAAGATTTTATCTCCCTTATTTCTTATTTATTTATTTTGTCACTTCTTAATTTTGCCCTGTGAAATATGTAAATATATAATAGCCTGTCAGGGCAGTTCTAAATAAAACAAAAAACAAAATGCAGTTATTTCTGATCCCTCCTATTATCATCTTCATCATCTTCATCGTCATCATCATCATCATTATTATTATTATTATTATACAATAAACATCCTACAGTCTCTGTTAAGAATATGCAAACTTATAAGCAGAACTGTATGATAATGATATTTTACATATTCTTGCTGTCTCTTAATATGAATCTGTATTTGCACAGGGGTTCTATGGCTGTGATTCTGCTGGTTTTACTTTGCTCATGAGTAATAGACTGCAGAGGTCATTTGTCATCATAATCACTCGTGAGCCCTTTTTCAGTGTCAGGAGACCCAGAGTTCAGCCGTGCCTTCACTCTGTTGCTTAAATGATGGATTCTCTCTCTCTTTCTCTACCATCTTTTTCTTTTTTGCATCTCTGTCCTCTGTTTGTTCTCTTCTTCTGACTTCTTTCTTGGCATTTGAATGTTAAAAGCGTTTTGGGACAGGGTCAGTGGGTCACTGTATGTATTGTAAAAAGGGTGATCCATCAGAGATTAGACAGAGAGGTATGTCGAGCTATCAGGGAATATAAATAGCAAAAGAAATCAAAGGAGAAGTGCTGATGGGGAAAAAACAGAAACAGGTGGAACTTTTGAGGGCACCTACAAGTGTTTCATCAAGCTGAACGTAAAAAAAAAAAAAAAAAAATAGTCTGAGATAGTCTGAGAAATAGAGAGTAACATTCATGCTCCATTAAGTTCAGATATAGAAAGTTCTGAGGTCAAGTATTTATGTTCTACTTATTTATCATGTGGGTTTCTGGAATACTGTATTCTGATTGGTCAATATTGACATTTATTGGACATATATTTGTATAATGAGCACTAAATTGCATATTTGGCCATTTTTTTATTGCAATGTGCTACTTCCATCTCTGCGTTGTCTCTTTTCATACCAAGCTTTAGCTAAAAATTGCAGTAAAAATGACCTGGATTTGTAACGAATTTTAATAGTTTTGGGGGGTGGGGGGTGGGGGGGTTAAATATTAATTTTAATATAGTGAGTATAATACAGTAGCTTAAAAGGGTTAGTTCACCTAAAAATGAAAATTCTGTCATGAATTACTCACCCTCATGTCGTTCCACACCCATAAGACCTTCGTTCATCTTCGGAGCACAAATTAAGGTATTTTTGATAAAATCTGATGGCTTGTGAGGCCTGCATTGAGAGCAAGTTAATTTAGACTTTCAAATGCCCAGAAAGCTACTAAAGACGTATTTAAAACAGTTCATGTGACTACAGTGGTTCAACTTTAATGTTATGAAGCGACGAGAATACTTTTTGTGTGCCAAAAAAAACAAAATAGCAACTTTATTCAACAATATCTAGTGAAGGGCGATTTCAAAACACTGATTCATGAAGCTTCAAAGCTTTACGAATCTTTTGTTTCGAATCATCAGTTTTTGTTTTGATTTTAAGAGTCCATTAACTCTTTAACATTAATCTACAAGACATATATAATCAATATTTCATGTCCAAGTATTTTATTAAGTATGTAGTTTTGATCGTGATACCACTCAGCTTAGTGAAAATCTTGGATGGTTGGTGTGTTGTGATTTGAAACTATCAATATTAGAGTTCAAACACAGCAACAGTTGGTAGAAATGCAGCCAACATGAACATAATCATAATTACCTAAACAGACTTGATACATTTACATCCATTTAGCAAATGTACCATCATGTTGCATAATTATCAGAGACACAAACATGAGATAAATTAGAGTAGTCATGGTGTGGACGCAACAGATCTTCTATATTGAGTGAGCCATATTCAGCGAGGATCTACAATCACTGCATGAAAGTAATTGGTTCATTAAATGTGAATGGCTGCCGCTCAGTCTCTGCCAAATTTTAGTAGTTTGGCACAGGTCTGCAGCTCCTAATGGACTGGGTTACCACGAATGATTAATAAACATAATTTATATAATATCTAATATCTCTGCTTTTTAGCACCCACCTCAGAAATATTCATTAGCATGCAAACTATTGCATATGGTGCTTTTCCACAGGACTTACCTTGCAATTCTGGCATAAACCCATTACAACTGAAGAGGAAATAATGTGTGGGAAGTTTTTTGCTATTTCACAAGTCCCTGTAATTTACAGAAAGAGGCTCTATGCTCAGCAAGTGCTTCCATTATGTGAGGAACAGATAAAGCTATAGGGAAATAGCAAAGATTTAATCATAGAACATGTTGTATTCTCATTTATTTTCTTATTTCTGTTTTAATTTGTGTTTGTAGCTAGTGTAAAATCAGAGTCTGTGATGGACGTCTAGACTTGTTTTTTTGTTATAGGTCCTCTTCTGTTGTCGTAAGCGCATAAGGTGCCATCACTGTACTTTTCTTTATAGTACAACCCAATATTTCTCTGGTAAAAAAATGTTTTTTCGAGGTCTATTGTGTTGATATTCAGAGCATGTCAGGAGGGAGACATACTTTCCTTAGTTTCCTCTTCTCTGCGCCAAAATGTGCCAATGCCAAGAAAACCATTAGCTTGACAGTGTACCCCAAAATGTGTATTAATATACCTCCATTACCATTTCCTCTCACATGCTTTCCAGTTGTAGTGGAGTGCCACAGGAAGTGTTTTTTCAATGGCTGTCTCTAGCACATCACAAACTACGGTATCACCGTGACTCTAAGTGCAATTGTGTAAGGGGGCGCTGAGAGGAATGGTGGGGGAAATAACATGGACAAATAACTTGCAGAGAGAGAGAAAGAGATGGAAGAGAAGCTGCAAATGATTGAGTACTGAGACCAAATGGACTACAAAAATGAAAAAAAAAAAAAAAAAAAAAGTATCATTGCATTATTTTGGATTAATATGTTCAATCATTTTCAGGTCAATCTATTATTACCACAGTCAACAGAAAATTTAAAATGTTACCATGTTTGCATATAATACATACATTAAACTGCTTTTCTTTTATGGAGTTCATATGTAAGCAATAAGGTAATCGAGGCTAGTGCTGTATCGTGAATAAGTCACGGCTGAAGGGCGTTGTCAGGCACGTTGTTAGGCACGACGCGAAGCGTGCCTTTTATAAAACGGTTACCAGACAATACAAATATTAAAGCCAAAAATACATATCAATGCAATTTTCATGAAATAAAGTTTGACTAAAAGCCTTCCTTCCGCCGGAAAAAATAGTCCCTGACCGTGAACAGCAACAGAAGCAAAGACTGTCTTTATGAGTTTGTCAGTCAGTAGCGAAGACTTTTACATTAAAAAGACTGAATTGTTCTGAACACGGAACAAGACGCAACTGACAAATGCTTTGACTAGCGCTGTCAGTCATGGGAAAACCCCTAAACTGTTAAAAGGACAAGATAATACATCAGACATTTAATCGGATATTTTTTATCATGAACATAGGACTGACCTGAAGGAAAATGCTAAATCTGAATGCAGGTAATAAACTCGCTCAATCTATCTCTTTTTCACAATACTCTTCTACATAATACAGTAAGCTTCAATGAACAATATAAATTGAGAACATACGGTTTACGTTGCTAAGAGTGGTTGCTAAGGGTGTTGTGTAGTGATACACAGAACCGTTGGGTGAAGTGGTCATAGCCGTGTTTTATCGTAAATAAAACACAGCTATTGACCAATCAGAATCAAGGACAGGAACTAACCGTTTTATAAACTTTATTAAGTATTTATAGTACTTTATTATCAGTAAGATTTTTTTTTTTTAAATTAATTTGGAAACAATAAAAAAGCTTACCAAGGTTAAATTTATTTGATCAAAAATACAGTAAAAACTGTAATGTTGAATATTTTTACCATTTAAAATAACTGCTATGTATTTTGATATATTAAATTATATATATAACATTAAAATCTATTTTAACATTAAAATGTGATTTGTTTCTATATATATATATATATATATATATATATATATATATATATATATATATATATATATATATATTCTAGTAATAATTTATTTATTTCAAAGTGAAAACATTTTGAAAACTAATTGCAATTGCAGGACTTGATTGTGCCTTTAGAATAATGAATAAAAGCCAAAGACAGATCATGTTTGATTGCAGCTATCCTGTCAAGTATCCAGTTTTTCTAATTGATGCACCTGATTTCACCTGTTTCCAAGTCTATCAGCTGCTTCATTCTGGGCTAAAATTGGATCAGATACTGCAGGCCAAACTCAAACACTGCCAACTGCCTCATGTTGCTTTGAAATCCAAAGCAACATGAGGCTTTGAAAAGTCAAATCTTAAAACTTTTTTATGTTGCTAACTGGCAACCAACCGAATGAGATTCACCTTTGCAGCTGGATTTGTTATGACGATCCTTCAGTATGATCTATTCCTGATTCAGGATTGAAAGATGTGAATATGGTACAGACCCAATGAATGGAGAAGCAGCAAGCACATTCATTAGAAAGGTGAGTATGAAATGAACGTGTGAGGAGAAGCTGCAGTGTAATAAGGTGCAGGATGGAGAAGTGATTTACTGTTCAACAAGAGACATGGATCTTTATATTCTCGATGAATAAATTAGTTAAGGGGGGTGGCATAAAACCAGAATACTGTAAAATGGTAAAAATGGAAGAAATGTATTTATCTCATTCTTACTTTAAAAATGTTCAGTTTGAATAGAAAATTATTATATGATATGATATTATTTTATATTATATTAATTTGATTTTTTGCATTAAAATGTAAAATGTATATGTATGTATTTATATTTTTTGTGGCAGAGCAAAAAAAAAAAAAAAAAAAGAATCTGATAGATAAAAGCAGTACCAATTAATATCAGAAGACATTAAAAACACAGTATTGCAGAGAATATTTAATAACAGCCTTTTAAAAACCATTTGAGTTCCCTTGAATTCTTAAAGTCAGCATGAAACAGAAGTTGCAATAGTCTTTTCTTCCCTTTTGTGATGTATATCCTAGTGAAATGGCTTCTCTAGCAAAAAAATAAATATTTATGGTGGGACTTAATTTTGTCAATGGGGAATTGATTGGATGGTTGTGGTTTGCTATTGCTGTGATCTCATGTGACAGGTTGTCCCGCCCTCATGCCAGTAAGCAAGAGATGTCACTGCAAGATGGAGGGGAAGTTATTTTGATTACAGATTATGATTTGCACAGATAAATCATTTATAATAAACACTGCAATATTCCATTAAAGACAAGAATTGTCAATTTTGATTTCATGGTGACTTTAATGTCATCAACTAAAAAAAGTGTCTAACTCCAGAGATATCAATCAAAATATTTGGAATCCTCTAAATGACCAGTTTATTTGGCCTTTTAGATGCAGTGCTAATCTAATTAAGGAGCCTGTGGTGGCAGTGGAGATTAGTTTTCTGATGAGTGTTCATTACAGGGGTCTGAGGGGTGGCCTGGGTCCTACAGGGGCCTGCCCAGGGCCTTTGATCCCTCTTATCCCCTCACACAGGCTGACAAGTCTGCTCTCAGATCTCCTTCTCCGCTAGGGCCCAGCATAATCTCTCCATCCCCTTTTAAAACAGGCTTAGCTCATTATGAGTGAGAAAAACCCTTGTCCTGTCCACGGACTGCTGCTGGGGTTAAGCTTATGTGCCAGCTTCCTTTTGGACCGGAGAAGGGAAGATGTTTAAGCCCCATCGTCCTTCTCCCCAGCATTTCTTGTCTTTCTCTCTGTTGCTTCCTCTGCAGCCTCATGCTGAAAGCTTCCCCTTCTTTTGTTCATTTTAATCCCAGCAGGCTGCAGCAACCCAGAACTACATAGAGAGACTAACAAAACAGCCCAACACCACATACAGACTCTAGCACAGCATAAGTATTTCATATTTATTTAAAACCACTTCAGCATTTCTGTTTGATGAATTTCTTTTAGACTAATTGCTATGAAAGTTTTTAGATGACTTGAGGGCAATACAATAACATAATGACAGCTGTGACAACAGCTCTCTTTTTTACAGTAAAGCAACTTTACTTTTATTAAATTATTTCTCACGCTTATTTATTGCAGTCTTTTGAATCATTCTTTGGGATCTTTTAGAATGATTTGTTCAGTGATTCTGAGACCCATTTTGCAGTTATAGCAGTAGGACTTTGTGTGTTTTGAGTGATTAATTTAAATGATTCATTGATTTCTTTAAAAGGGTAAATTGGCGAATAATGTTTTTAAAAGTGTAAAAAAACATAATGGAGATATAATTAATTTTGAAGTTTTATTAAGTGTTAACAATGAGATTATGTGGTTTTTATAATCAATTAACACAGCTTTTGTCATTTTTTTTTTTTTTACAAGATGGACAAAATCTGTCACCAAAAAAAGTCATTCGGTTTAACCACAATTTCGGTTTTACCGAATGACACTTTTGGTTATACTGAATGACGATATTCCCTGCGTTCCATTCGGAAGGGCTCATCCCTATGCCCTAATCCCTTCAAAGGGTTTACCCTCTGGAGTGAGAGCTTCGAAGGGATGAAGGGTGTAGGGGTAAAAAAAAACTCTTTTTTTGGAACACACTTCTGCGTCATCTTAACGAGACAATCAAGGAGGAGTAGATTGTGCAAGCTGCGCCCTTTGTTTAACGTTAGTTTATTTATTTATTTATTTTTGGTTTATCACACCATATTGTATATTGTGTCTATGTATTTTAAACATTTGAATGGACTGATAAAGGGAGCTGTAAAGTATTTTTGTTGAAGTACAATGTCATTTTGACCATAATAATGTGCCAAATCTAACTCATATAAATATTACAGTAGTATAGAAAAATATTATACATACATTTATAGGTAAAATCGAACTCTGAGCCTCCTGTACCCATTCTGTGACGTCAAACAGTTTCCCTGTGCAAAGGATCATGGGGGCCCGAAGTGTCCGTCAGTTGTACCCTTTGAAATCCTTCATTCCGAAGGGCCCTTTGAAGTGGCCAGTTTTGAGCACTTCGGTTTGGAACGACCCTTCAATATGGCGGCCATGATTATTTTCACTCCGAAGTGCCCTTCGGAGGGCGATATATCCCGTTTGGAACGCACTGACTTTCAAACAATGCTAACAGGCTGATATCTAGCTAGCTAGTTAGTTAGCTTGCTAGCTAGCTAGCAAAATGACAATCAAGTATTTTATATTTAGTACAAGTTTTTAAAATATTACAACATTTTCCATGTTTTATAGCGGTTGTACCGAATGACCTGATGTTTCGGGACATGCGTATGAGCAAGTGAAAACATGAATTTTTCAAATAGTTAAGAGAGAGTTAGTTACTTTGCTTCACGACCATGTGGTCCTTTGCAGGTGTCTGAATGATGTCACATCCTGTCACATGATACTGACCGCATGACTTGATCCAAAATGGTCTCATATTGGTTATTCCAAATGACATCAGTGAAATTAATTTTTCCAGACATTCTTTCTCATGACAAAGCAACGACTTCTACACATAATTTTAATACCATTTTGCACTATGTTAATATATGATGTTATAAAATCATGCCAGAATAAAAAAAAAATACATTTATTTACATTTTAAGATATATTAATCACAAATGAAATGGCTGTATTGGCCTTTGGACGGTTAAACCGAATGACTTTTGATACTTCATAAACTGTAAAATACCTTTATATGTATAAAAATGTAATTAAAGCCTTTTGGATTCAATAAAAGAGATCTAGGTGTACTACCTTACATACTTTGGATGTCATATCTTTGTTTTTGTATTATTATTAAGGCCTTTGGACAAGAAAATGACCCATCACGTCATTGACCCAAAAACATTTTGACTGCAAAAAGTATTAAAATAGTTCAGTCTACAAATATTCTAGAGAGACTCCAGAAATGGTGTTTAAGCATCATAAAGGATTAGGAAGTAAATGTAAATTATTTGTTTACATAAAAGATTTGATTTATACAGATTTATTCATGCACAAATCACTATAGTTTATTGTGATGAGACTTTGATCCGTCATAGTTGTGAAATAACTTTATAGTTTTATTTTTTATTTTTTTTCTAAAAACAATATAATTGTTTAAAATGTGATAATGTCTTACATTCTTTATGATTCTATCAAATCCACAAAGGCACATTATAAGGGCTTGTACTGGTGTAATTGCTCGCCTCATTAATAGAATCGTGATGAATCATTAGCTTTTCTAATATAAGTGAGGCATCTTTTCCTGTTTAGAAAATGGCTGGTCCCACATTGCAAAACACTCTTTGTCCATTGCATTCATTAGAACACTGTGCAATATTCTGTGAATATAGTAATAGCTTGTAAAGGTCTTAGTTGAAGTTTGTTTACTTTTTTCCTTAATTTCTCTCGAACTAGTGTTTATCGACGTCTATTGATGTGTTTACCTGTAAACAACAGCAGCCTCATGTTCCCATTGTGCTTCCTCCAGGGATTGCACAAAAAATCAGTCATGTTGACGGGTTACACGTGTGTAATACACGTGAAAGAAAGGTCAGATCTAATAGCATGATCTTCCCCATACACACTTTCCCATCACCCAATCCTACCAAAATGAGTTCCCCTTCTTTAAGACTGATGCTCTGTTGCTTGGATACAGTGTAAGTCAAGATAGATGGATTATGTGAGTGTCTTCTCTGACTCCTCCATTGATCATATCCCTCTCTCTTTCTCTTGATCAATCAGGCCCTTTGATATAGTATTGCAACAGTTTAAAGTCCACCACTTTCAGCCCGCTCTGTATCAGAGAGAATCATTGAACGATTCTGTTCTTTTGCCCGGCTTTCAGAAACATTATCTCATTTTTTAAAGATGCATGTAATGAATCCACTAACCAAACTAACTAATCTTGATTGCTCATTTTAGTTTTTTTTTTTTTTTTTGAGATTCAGGGTTACCACTAGGGATGCACCGATACCATTTTTTAAGGACCGAGTACGAGTACCGATACTTTTTTTCTGGTACTCGCCAATACCGATGCCTATACATTTATTAATTTCTCTCTCTCTCTCTCTTTTTTTTTTTTTTTTTTTTTGTGATGTGGCAGTTTTCCAAGGACAACACAGTGAGACTAATGAATGTAGGACATTAATGAAAAAAGTAATAATTTTTATGTGCTTGTCACAAACTTAAAGAACAAAAATTTCACAGTGTCCAAGAACCTTCAGAGGTTTTGCGATGCAGGCATAATTACACAATAGGCCTATATAATTGTTGTTATATAAAAAGAAAACAATACAACAAATACTATAGAGTTACAAATTAAATAAACTTGTGTTTTCAGATACAGTAGGTTTATTTACCATGTATAGGCTACATTTATTTAACATCTTTTGTTGTTTTATTAACATTAATGACAAATAGGCTACGGTCCCTTTGAGACCGAATCCATGGATACTGACACATATCCTGTTTTCACACATACTGACTGTATTTACGTGAGATACTCCACACGATGGACATTTTGACAACTGTGTGCATTTGACCATTCAGGCGCGAGGAGAACTGATTACGCGCTGTCTGAGAGAACTGGGATCGCGCGCAAGAAAGAGAGAGCGCGCACGAGAGAGTGGTCTGTGTCATTCAGCGCGATTCCGCCTTTCCCGCCTTCACTAATCGATAACAAATTGTGTTTGAAAGCATGCAGTTCGCAATGTGTTGGTTGTCATCATTAATTTTGAAGTATTTCCACACCCCTGAGGCTGACATTGTTTCTGCTGCTGCCGTCGGTGTCTCTGTGCACGGAAAATTCTGTCAGTTACGTCACGTGAGGTATCGGTCTTTGGTATCGGGGGTATTTTTACAAGTACGAGTACAAGTACACGACCTTGGTATCGGGCCGATACCGATACTGGCATCCCTAGTTACCACAGTCTTGGTAAACCTTGAAATATTATGTTTTTTAGTTATTTTATATAATATAATATTTACAGAAAAAAATATTTAATGAGTGCAGTCTTGAAAAATCCTGATCCAGTAATCACAAATGACTGAAAAATCTATAGAAAATTCAAGAAGTATGGGGACCCTGCAGTTTGGATTAAGCTGCTATTCTGGTTTCTTGAAATACTGTAACTTGTGCATTGCAAATGTGATGTTTTGTTAAATAATTTATTATATAAAAAACATACATTATAAAAAAACTTTTTTAATGTGACTTTCCGTTTTAGATGTTCAGTGGTTGATCTAGCAGACTATGCACTTAAAAGATTGCAAAGTAATTGCATGTGTGCAGGTTAGTGCATTTTAATAGTATATGTATCAAACTGCCTCATTTTAGATGCAAAGGACAATAAAAAACAAATTTAGTAGTTGCAACACCTTGGTCGTAATTATATAGGCCTATCCTGTTGCAGCGAGGACAGATAATATGAAGAGAAATGGCTTTTTTCTTCTCTGCTTTTTGTATTATTTTTTAATAGCTGTTTTCATTTTATTATGATATGCTATGAGCAAATAGGTCCCCTGAAATGGAATATTTCACACCTTCCTCTTCAAGTGAAAACAACATTTTTCATAGCTGCAAGTGCTTGTGTCAACCAGCATAAATGAGGCATAAATTACCATTCATCCACAAGAATAGAATGGAAATTTACTAAACCAAAGCTCATTAAAAGCTATAGAACAAATAGGTTAGCACTTACATTACATGCCAGTGCTTCTGGAGTAATAGATGACAAGCATCCTAGGTCATATTTGAACAACTTTGAGGGAATTCACCATGTTTTTTCTTTGCATACATAAATTTCGGAAGTTTCACAAGATTCATGGAGAATTTATAGTATGCCAAATACACATTCCCCCCCTCCCAAATTTGGATGAATAGAAAACCACAGAGGTATACTGACTTGTAAATCATAGAGAGACTTTTTGACTGAAGAAACATGTAATTGGTATCATTCTGAAAAAAAAAAAAGGTTTTGAATGAGTCAGACTGAGAAAAAAATATCCAAAAATAAGGTGTGAGCTTGAATTCTCCCTGGAATCTATTCTGGAAATTGTCTTCAGCTTGCTTGAAACTTATCTTATGGGGCTCAGAGAATACTGTCAGTTTGAATAATCTTCCAATCTTCTCTGATAATTTCATTCAGTTTAATGGCTTTCTGGCAATGCTGTGTGGTAAGGTAATGCTTTATTTCTGTCTTTCTCATTTGGCTGTGCCTGCTTCTGATGGCAACAGAGCTGTCTTTTTCTTGACAGGAATACAAAACAAAAGTTTGTTGTGGTACTAAGTGTGAACAGGAGACTTATAGCCTCTTCGTTTAATATACATTTTATGCATCTGTTATCCTGGCAGTGTTACAAAATCACTGTAATCGTCTCTGGAATTGTGCTGTTTACAATGTTTTTGTCATTCAAAAGGAGTAAAAAGTTCTGGCAACTGGAACATTGTGTAGATCTGTGCTAGTCGTAAATATTATGGTATAATGCAAATACTATTTGACAGTTTATATTTTATTATATATATCAAACCAAAGTTTATTCAGACACCTTGAACCTTTCATTCATTATTACAGTTTATTCACTATAGTTTAAAAAAAAATGTTAAGCTATGTTATGTTAAACTATGTCAGAAAAAATTAATCTTAATTATGTCAGATAACACTTAAGCAAAACACGGTCAGGTCAAAGTGTCTGAATAATTTTTGGTCCCAAATTTTTATCAGTTTTACTGGTAGTCCAGTGTATGACAAATTTTTGGGTATAATATGTCACAGTTTACTTTATTTTGCTATCCTTACTTACATAAATGAACTATAGTGTCCTGCACCCACTAGTAAAATATGAAAAATATGAAAAATTATATGCAGTTATATCAGTGGTTCAGAGCACCAAAATCACATGATTTCAATAAACGAGGCTTCGTTACGTCATAAGTGTTTTGAAACTTCAATAGTTCACGTGACTTTGGCAGTTTGATATGCGCTCCGAACCGCTGATTTGAAACAAATGATTCTTAAAGCCTCAAAGCTTCATGAAGCAGTGTTTTGAAATCGCCCATCACTAGATATTGTTGAATAAAGTGGCTATTGTGTTATTTTTGGTGCACAAAAAGTATTTTCGTCACTTCATAACATTAAGGTTGAACCACTGTAGTCACATGAACTGTTTTAAATATGTTTTTAGTAGCTTTCTGGGCATTAAAAAAGGGAGTGTTATTGCTGGTGATG
Organism: Ctenopharyngodon idella; assembly: GCF_019924925.1. NCBI lineage: Eukaryota > Metazoa > Chordata > Actinopteri > Cypriniformes > Xenocyprididae > Ctenopharyngodon > Ctenopharyngodon idella. The sequence goes on along the minus strand of NC_067237.1, from coordinate 28,116,394 downwards.
CAGGCCTCACTGAGCCATCGGATTTTATGAAAAATATCTTAATTTGTGTTCCGAAGATGAATGAAGGTCTTACGGGTGTGGAACGACATGAGGATGAAGAATTAATGACAGAATTTTCATTTTTTGGGTGAACTAACCCTTTAAAGCAAATGATATGTGAAATGCATGACAGTTTATTTTATTTACAGTAATCATGTCATTTTAAGGATATTAATCATTGATGTTTTAAAGATACAAATATATTGGCTGAAATGTGAGTTTGAAAGGGCATTATGCTTCTAATAGTTACAAATGAGATCATTTTTATGGTACAAAATACTAGTTTCACTTTATATAGACTTATAATGTAAACTCAGCACACTTTATAAGCCTATAGCATAAAAGGCCAACTTTTTCATTCTCTTCTGTGTTGACACGTCCTTTATCTCTTCCCCTCTTTCATGTTGACTTCCTCCTGTTCTTCTTTGAGGACATGAGTGAAAAGGAATCCTCTTCCATTTTTAGGTGTTGAAAGTGTCTCTAGAGGTTTTCAGGTAACTAATGTCTCTCAATATCAAAGCTTGGCTAACTGCTATAGAGTGGAATCTAAAATTGTGTAAGATGTGTGACACTGTTTATACTCGCCTTAAGCAATTTCATTTTAAGCTGTTCTTTTTCTCCTTGTCTGTTTCTCCTCCTCCTCCAGTATAATAAACGCAGTGCCGGCTACCCAGCCAATGTATATGCATACACCTACATTCACCAATTTCCTGTCTATTTTAAGCTGTCTAGTTTATTAGGCTGTGTGGAGGTGACTGTGAATGTATATAATGTATTGGATTTCCATTGCATATATCATAAACTCAAACTACTGTACAATGCCAAACTGCATCAGCGGTTTAAATTTCAAAGAGCCAGACAGTTACTTTTGCTTTGTTACAAAGCCTAGCAAACTGCCAACAGAGGCAACATTCAGACACAAAGGCGTTTCCAAAAGGTCGGCTTGATTATGCTGCTTGCTAAAATACCAAATGTATTGTTTTAGCTGCAGAGTGAATCTAAGCTTCTGATTGATGTTTGGTGGTGGGATTCTTTTAGAGCACTCTTTCTAATACGAGAACTCTTGAAAATGACTATATCATCCTGTCCTTATATCGCTGCATTAGGAGAGGCCAAGAAGAGAACTGTTATGGGTAAATATAAGAAGCAGCTTGTCTCTTAGCTGATGCAGTGCAGGGCCATACGGGCTGCTGCAGGCTGCCTAGAGTGATGTATGATGGGAGATGAGAGTTACTTTGGTGGCACATCCTGCAAATTACTCTTTTTTAAAAAAAGCATAGCTGTGACACCAAGCTGGAGTGGAATATCCTGCCACATAAGTTGTGCTGACCTCTTTTTTGCTGTTGGGAGGCCAAAAATGTCTTAAATCTCCTTTAAGCACACACCTTAGTGAGGAACTTATGTAACCATAGTCCTGACAGTACTATGTTAAAAATACATTTTTTATCATCACATCACGGGTTAGAATTAGTTTGTACAATCTGTGAGTGTTGGGCTTACAGTTCTCCCAAAAACTTTTGACACTTTTTCCATGCAATCAAAGCATGTAGTAAGTTACCAGAGGCTGCCGAGCTCTGGAAAAGGACAAAAATATGACATGACACTTGCACTATATTTCCAATATTATTTTAGTATTGTTTATATACTATTATAGTTTTTTGAATTGACTTTTTTTATATTTTCAGTTTTCATTTTAATTTAGCTTAACTTTTAGTAATTTTACATGTATGTATGTATGTATGTACATATATATATTGTTTGTTTTTTAAAGACCCCCTGTGGTGAAAATCAAGTTTATAATGTTGTTATGTGTCTATGTGGTGTTTTTAATATGCTTTAAGACAAACCATGTGCAAATTCATCAGTCAACAACAAATAAAGTGCCAGATTTACTAAACACGCCAAATTAGCGTTAGAGCGCAATTCCAAAAAAGCACCGATGAGAGTGGAAAGCTCTACGTATGATCTGCTGACGATGCGCACATTAAAGAACACAGATGCAGCCGGACCATTTCTATAATGACCAACGCAATCTACCAGTAAGCGTCTGGTTTAAGACGTGCTTTTTCAAACCTTAGTAAATCACCTTTCGTGATTC